>NC_045436.1:859336-967606 GCF_002776525.5 Piliocolobus tephrosceles | reverse complement strand
CGGATTACAGGTGTGAGCCACTGCGCCCGGCGGATTACAGGTGTGAGCCACTGTGCCCAGCCAGACTCTCACTTTTGACAGTGTTGATGATCTCATCTGCACAATTACTGCTGACAAATGCTGGATTCCTCTTTTCCCTTGAGGGAAACATCTTTTTTCTTTTTTTATTTTTCTTTGGTTTTAGACAGAGTCTCCCTGTGATGCCCAGGCTGGAGTGCAGTGGCACAATCTCGGTTCACTGCAACCTCTGCCACCTGGGTTCAAGTGATTCTCACGCCTCAGCCTCCCAAGTAGCTGGGACTACAGGCATGCACCACCACGCCCAGGTGATTTTTTGTACTTTTAGTAGAAACAGGGTTTTGCTACGTTAGCCAGGCTGGTCTTGAACGCCTGGGATTACACGTGTAAGCCACCACACCCAGCCAGAAGCAAACATCTTAAGAAACCACTTAAAACTATTTCCTGGGATCTAGAAAGCACTGTGAAATACTACCCCCATTTTCACAACAACACAGGGAACAATAAACACAATGAGCTGAGTATCATCACTATTATCGGTGAAAAAAAAATAAGACCAAATTCATCACAAGGGAATAAAAATATTTGTCAATGTGAGAGGATCCTAAGGGTTTTCTTTTTTCTGCCTCAAGTGTTCAAATTATTTTATTTTGCTATATAAAATAATTCAAAGGTTTCATGGTCATTTGACATACATAAAAGATTATTCCATCAGGCAATCTAATTATTCTTAGGAAAATGTGCTCTTAGAAATCTATTCTCCTATACTGCATTGTAAAAGACAAACTGGATTGACAATAAGATTATGTGCATGTCAAATTTGGTTCATTACCTGACAGAAACATGTTGGCTGACAAAAGTATCAAAAGTCTTACTCAAAATCCCATTTTAAAAAATTATTTGTGAAGACCAAAGTCGAAGGATATGTCTCATATTAATTTAATCTTTCCCTTTTTGTAAAGATTTTGTAATAAAATATAAAATTAAGCTGAATTGACATACCTTTCTTCAGAAGACATTTGGCATCAATGGAAATAATTATTATACTCTTTTCTAGAATGTCTGGATAAGCTGTGAATTGAGCATAATTTATCAGAACGTTATTTTCCTTCAAGAAATGAAACAAGGAAACACTGCAATCCACTCACCTTCCATGATGCTATTTGCTTCAGACACTTTCCCACACTATGAGTTCCTACAGGAAAATCACTATCTTTCTTATAAGGAAACAATGAGGCAAGTCACTGTATCATTACCTATATTTCAAAAAGGTAAATGATTAAAAATGTCTGCCCTGGGAGATCACCGTATTGGCATGTCTGTGCTTTCACAAGCACTATTACCCTAAGCTATATTTCATTTTTGAAATGCCAAAAATGAGGTAGAGTAATGTTTACCAGATTTAACCTTGTTCACTTTAGTGGTTGCAATGAGTGCTTGAATACGGGTAAAAGAGACGAAAGCGAAAAAGTAACAAAATTAGCAGACCCCATCTAGAGATTTGTGTGTACATTCAATTGTGTTTACTAGCATAACTTTGAGAGGCTAAAATGTTATGCTTATTTATAAGAAGCACTGGATGCACAAACAATAGCCGCAGTATATGTATAATGATGACAAATTAGCACAAGGTACATTTGAATTTGAGAGTTAATTCATATTGATGTAGTGGAGTTTGGAGGAAAGCACAGTGAGTTCCAACAGTGTTGTGGCACTGACCTGAGATAACTTACCAGCACATGGGCAATCTTACTGCCTCAGCCTCCCAAAGCACTGGGGTTATAGGCATGAGCTACTGCATTGGGCACGTCTCTCAGTTTAAATCAAAAGCCAGAAATAACAAAGCTCAGTGAGGAATGCATGTGGAAAGCTGAGATAGGCTGAAAGCTAGTCTTCTTTCACCAAACAGCTCAGTTGTGAATTTTGAAAGGAAAAGTTTTGGGCTTGGTGTGGTGGCTCATGCCTGAAATCCCAGTACGCTGGGAGGCTGAGGCAGGTGAATCACTTGAGGTCAGGAGTTGGAGCCCAGCCTGGCCACCATGTTGAAACCCTGTCTCTACTAAAAATACAAAAATTAGTTGAGCATGGTGGTGCATGCCTGTAATCCCAGCTACTCAGGAGGCTGAGGCAGGAGAATTGCTTGTACCTAGGAGGCAGGGGTTGCAGTGAGCTTAGATTGCACCACTGCACTCCAGCCTGGGTGACAGAGTAAGTATGACTCTGTCTCAAAAACAAAAACAAAAACAAAACAAAACAAAACAAAACAAAACAAAAAAAAAACAGAAAGTTCTGGAAGGAATTAAAAGTGAGACTCTAATGAGCACACCAATGATAAGAAAACCAAACAGCCTGATATGGAGAAAGTTTTAGTGTCTGGATAGAAGATCAAATCTGCCAGAATATGCCCTTAAACTAAGATTAATGTGGAGCAAGGTCTTAATTCTTTTCAGTTCCCTGAAAGCTGAGAGAGGTGAGGAAACTGCAAAAGAAAAGCTGCAAGCTAGCAGAAGTTAGTTGCTAAGGCTTAAAGAAAGAAGCAGTCTTCATTCATTAAAAAAAGTGGAAGATGAAGCAGTAATTGCTGATATATAAGCTGTAACAAGTTATCCAGAACATCTAGCTAAGACTATTGATGAAGGTCACTACCTGAAACAACTGATTTTCAGTGTAGATGAAACAACCTTCTATTGGAAAAACATACCATCTACGGCTTTCATAGCTAGAGAGGAGAATTCAATGCTTGGTTTCAAACTTCAGAGGACGGGTTGACTCTCCCACTAAGGGATAATGCAGCTGGTGACTGTAAGTTGAAGACAATGCTTATTTACCACTCCAAAAATCCTAGGTCCCTTAAGGATTATGCTAAATCTCTGCCCATGCTCATGCTCTATAAATGGAAGAACAAAGCCTACATGACAACACATTACAGCATGGTTTACTCAATATTTTAAGCCCACTGTTGAGATCTACTGCTCAATAAAAAGATTCATTTCAAAATATTACTGCTTCCTGACAATGCCAAGAACTCTAATGGAGAAGTACAAGAAAATTAATTTTGTTTTCATGCCAGCTAACACATGGTCATTTCATGGCCCATGGATAAAGAAGTAATTTCAAATTTCAAGTCTTGTTATTTAAGCAATACATTTCATATGGCTATCACTTTCATAAGTAATGATTCTTCTGAGGCATCTAGGCAAGGTAAATTGAAAAACTTTTGGAAAAGATTTACCATTACAGAAGCCATTAAATACATTTGTATTTCATGAGAGGTGTTCAAAATATCAGTGTTAACAGGAGTTTGGAAGAAGCTGATTTTAACCTTCATGGATGACTTTGAAGGATTCAAGACTTCAGTGGAAGAAGTTATTGCAGATGTGGTAGAAACAGCAAGGGAGCTGAAATTAGAGATGAAGCCTGAAGATGTGACTGAATTGTTACAATCACATGATAGAACTTGAATGGATGATGACTTGCTTCTCATGGATGAACAAGAAAAGCAGTATCTTATGATGGAATCTACTCCTATGAATATGCTGTGAACACTGTTGAAATGGCAACAAAGGATTTATAATAGTCCATAACTTAGTTGAAAAAGTAGTGGCAGGGTTTGAGAGGATTGATTTCAATTTTGAAGGAAGGCCTACCATGCTACCTTGGGCAGAATGTAATCAAACAGAATTGGATGTTACAGAGAAATCTTGTGAAATGAACAATCAATGGATGTGGTAAACTTCATTGTTGTCTTATTTTAAGAAATTGGCACAGGAACTCCAGCCTTCAGCAACTACCATCTTGATCAGTTGCAGCCATCTACACTGAAACTAATTCCTCCACCAGCAAAAAGACTATGACTCCCTGAAGTCTCAGGTGATCATTACCGCTTTTCAACAATAAAGTAATTTTTAATTTATGTACATTTTTAAGACATAATGCTCTTGCAAACGTAATAGAATATACTGTAGTGTAAACATAACTTTCGTATGCACTGGGAAATTCCAAAATTTGTGTGACTCACTTGATGGTAAGATTCACTTTATTTTGGTGGCCTAAAACCAAGCCTGCAGTGTCTCTGAGGTATGAGTATGGCTGTACTTATCATCTCAGCCTGGGAGCATGAATGCTGTGCTTTACTACCCGGATCTCTATTTTGGGATGGAGGTATGTTTCCTCCCAGCAATTCAGGTTTTCCAGCAACTGATCTCAGTGGCTGCTCTTTTCCTGGAATTTCCATCATCTGAAGATAGTTGCCTTGCCCAAGAACACATTCTTCCCCAAAGATAGGCCACCACAGAGGCAGGAACCAAAATGTCTGCTAGGACCCTTTGGGTTTTGAGATGGATGTGTTTTGTAACTGGGAATAGTGATCTAGTCACATAGCGGGTGATATAAATGCTGTCAACATTAGGTGGAGCCTAGAGCAGGGAAGGTCCAGGTTAAGATGTAAGTGTCCCTGTATCTTGGGTTATACGACCTTTTTATTCTGTCCATCAGCAGTGGGAAAAGATGCTCTGTGATGTTTCTGATAAGGCCCAATGAGAGAATCACAAGGCAGACCCCTAGGCTTCTGGAGCAAGGTCATGCCTTCTTCAGGAGAGTATTCTAAACCGACTGAAAAAGGAAGTAGCTGAAGCCTAGTTCAGGTGTATTGGCTCAGTGTAGCTCTGCTTGTGAGTGTCTTGAAAGAGAATGAGGAGAGTAAACTCTGCAGTTCAGCAGAATTTTGGGTGCTATATCAGTTACTTTGTGTAGAAAAAGTAGTATCCTTTGGTTAGGATAGGCACTGACACATGTGTACTGGTGGAAGGTCAGGATATTTAACTGGAGGCAGGATGGATGGCTAAGGAATGCTCAGTTGATGGACTTATGGAAGTAGGTACCGACTGACTGCTATTGTCCTTTCATGGAATTCCCAACAGAAAGGAGCATTGCTAAACAACCTAGACAGAATTTCATGGACAGTTGATGTATACCAGCTTTGTCGTTACCCACTCCAGTGCCAACGTAGGGCACAAGTATGGAGTTGGTGGGGAGCAGCAATGGAGGCTGTGTGTGGGCCTGCAGGAGAGGCTCCTTCTTATTAAGCCTGATCTATCTACTGCTGCTGATGAATGTCGCATGTGTCAGGAGGAAGTTAACCCTAAGCTTCCAAAAGCACCTCCCTCAAGAAGAGGAGCTGGATACTTGAAACTGACTACACTGTCCCTTTCTAATATTCACAGTAATTTACACATTCTGAACAGGGGTTCTTCTTCCTTCACACCTGGGCTTCAGTCAACACTATTATTTAAGGTGTTCAATAGTTTCTGATTCAAAAATAATGAATCTACATGACATCAATCCAAAGAACGTACTTTGTAACAAAGGAAATACAGCAATGGTTAAAGGATGGGATGTATGGGACCTAACGTGTACTGCACCATCCAGAAACTGCTGAGTGATAGAAAGGCTACTGAAAGTTCAGCAAATGCACAAGGGAGCACTGTCCTTGAGGTAAATATACTTGATATGGTTTGGTTGTGTCCCCACCCAAATCTCATCTTCAATAACGACGTGTTGTGGAGGGACCCGGTGGGAGGTAATTGAATCATGGAAGTAGGTCTTTCCTGTGCTGTTCCTGTGATAGTGAGTAAGTCTCATGAGATCTGATCATTATTATAATGGGGAGTTTTCCTGCACAAGCTGTCTCTTTGCCTGCTGCCATCCACATAAGACCTGACTTGCTCCTAATCACCTTCCACCATGACTGTGAGGCTTCCCCAGCTACATGGAACTGTAAGTCCTATTAAACCTCTTTCTTTTGTAAGTTGCCCAGTCTCAGATATGTCTTTATCAGCAGCATTAAAATGAACTAATACAGTAAATTGATACCAGTAGAGTGAGGTGTTGCTGAAAAGATGACAAAAAATGTGGAAGTGACTTTGGAACTGGGTAACAGGCAGACATTGTAACAGTTTGGAGAGCCCAGAAGAAGACAGGAAAATGTGAGAAAGTTTGGAACTTCCTGGAGGCTTATTGAATGGTTTTGACAAAAAGCCTGAGAGCAATATGGACAATAAAGTCCAGGCTGAGGTGGTCTCAGATGGAGAGGAGGAACCTGTTGGAAACTGGAGCAAAGGTGACTTTTGTTATGTTTTAGCAAAGAGACTGGCAGCATTTGCCCCTGCCCTAGATATTTGTGGAACTTTTAACTTGGGAGAGATGATTGAGGGTATCTAGTGGAAGAAATTTCTAAGCAGCAAAGCATTCAAGATGTGACTTGGGTGCTGTTAAAGGCATTCAGTTTTATAAGAGAAGCAGAGCATAAAAATTTGGAAAATTTGCAGCCTGACAATGTGATAGAAAAGAAAAACCCATTTTCTGAGGAGAAATTGAAGCTGGCTGCAGAAATTTGCATAATTAATGAGGACCTGAATGTTAATCCCCAAGACAATAGGGAAAATGTCTCCAGAGCAAGTCAGAGGTCTTCACGGCAGCCCCTACCATTATAGGCCTGAAGGCCTAGAAGAAAATGGTTTTGTGGGCCAGGCCCAGGGTCCCTGTGCTGTGTGCAATTTAGGTATTTGGTGCCTAGCCACTCCAGATGTGACTAAAAGGGGCCAAGGTACAGCTCAGGCTGTTGCTTCAGAGGGTGCAAGCCCCAAGCCTTGGCAGCTTCCATGTGGTGTTGAGCCTGTGGGTTCACAGAAGTCAAGAATTAAGGTTTAGGAACTTCCACCTAGATTTCAGAAAATGCATGGAAACCTCTGCTAGGGCAGTGCAGAAGGGAAATGTGAGGTCAGAGCCCCCACACAGAGTCCCTACTAGGGCACCAGCTAGTGGAGCTGTGAAAAGAGGGCCACTGTCCTCCATACCCCAGAATGGTAGATCCACTGACAGCTTGCACCATGCACCGGGAAAAGCCACAGACACTCAACACCAGACCATGAAGGCAGCCAGAAGGGAGGCTGTACCCTGCAAAGCCACAGGGGCAAACCTGGCCGAGACCACGGGAACCCATCTCTTGCATCAGTGTGACTTGGATGTGAGACATGGTGTCAAGAGACATTATTTTGAAACTTTAAGATTTGACTGCCCCACTGGATTTCAGACTTGCACGGGGCCTGTAACCCCTTTGTTTGGGACAATGTCTCTCATTTGGAATGGCTGTATTTATCCAATGACTGTACTGCCAATGTATGTAGGAAGTAACTAAATTGCTTTTGATTTTACAGGCTCATAGGTGGAAGGGACTTGCCTTTCTTGGATGAGATTTTGGACTGTGGATTTTTGAGTTAATACTGAAATGAGTTAAGGCTTTGGGGGACTGTTGGGAAGGCATGATTGGGTTTGAAATGTGAGGACATGAGATTTGGGAGGGGCCAGAGTTGGAATTATATGGTTTGACTGTGTCCCCACCCAAATCTCATCTTGAATTCCCACGTCATGGGAGAGACTCGGTGGGAGGTAAATGAGTCATGGGGGCAGGTCTCTCCCATGCTGTTCTCATGATAGTCAGTACGTCTCATGAGATTTGATGGTTTTTATAATGGGGAGTTTTCCTGCACAAGCTCTCTTTTTGCCTGCTGCCATCCATGTAAGACATGACTTGCGCCTCTTTGCCTTCTGCCATGATTGTGAAGTTTCCTCAACCATGTGGAGCTGTAAGCCCAATTAAACCTCTTTCTTTTATAAATTGCCAGTCTTGGGTGTATCTTTATCAGCAGCGTGAAAATGACTGATACAATACTCATTAAACACAAATCATAACATGAACTGGGTTTTTGTTGGAATTGAGGTGTTGATATTTGAAACTATAAAAGTTATGGTAATTCATTCTGGTTTATTATCAGAACGATTTCTTTAAAAATAGATGTGTCCAAGACATTCAATGCCAAACTTTTTACTTAAAAGTAGAAACACAAAAACAAAGTGCAGTTTGTGGCACATTTTAAATTCCCTATATTCAATTTCGATTGCACCTTTTCTGTGAACGTAATCTGGTCCATTCAGAAATAAATCCTCCACGAAATTTCCTATGTACTTATGAAGGTCAATGATCTAATGGTCAGGATTTGGGGTTTTCAGTCCAAACATTTCTAACCCTACTTTCTATAATCTACTCAAATCATGATTAGGCCAGCAGGTGGTTTGTAAAAATAACAAGAGATATTCAATTTTCTCTTCGATAGGTGAAATTTAAGAATATACCAAATTGAACAAATAAAACAGTCTATCATGAAAGGACCAGACTAATTGATTTAAATAATTCAAGAAATATTTGTCAGAAATTTAAAACCAACCTAAAAAAATAGGATAAAATGGAAACAGCAGTTCATGATGAATAGCTCCAGGAAAAAAAAAGTAAAAAATAAAAATAACAAAATGGAAACAAACATAGAATATTAATGATAGAAGGTTTGGTTTTGATCAACTGTCTGCACTATACCATGCTAACTTTGCTCTTTGTAACTTCATCAATCCTCTATTTATTCAAACCTAAAATGGTGCTAATGGGTCCACAAATTAACTAGATTTGGCCCTGAGCAAGTTTTTGAATTTTTCTCATGTGTAAAATAGAAATATTGAATAAATGATTTTTAAAAAGTCCAATGTCATAGAAATTCAACATTTGTCTTTCCTAACTTGCAGTCTTGGTTTAAAAATTACATGAATAATAGATATAAAATTATTTAGAAATAGTAAATACTATACAAAGTAAGTTATTGATAAATATGTGTAAACTGTTCTTTTAATCTACAAATAGATGATTGAATAAAATAAGGCAATAAAAGCATGATAATCCAGTCCTATAAAAAATAACTGTTAAGTAAAAATCTATTACCATTCTAAAAAAAAAACACGCCATGACAATATAAAACATAACCACCACACAAGAAACAAAAATAGAAATTAAACAAACAGGTCCTACTAACTGTGCCTTTCTTGTAATAACACAGAGAACAATTGTTCACATGAAGTTGACTTCAGGCTGGAAAGCAGATAATACAGGTAAGATATTTTTTAAAGACCTGGGCCTGGTGCAGTGGCTCACACCTGTAATCCCAGCACTTTGGGAGGCCAAGGCGGGTGGATCATCAGAGGTCAGGAGTTGGAGACCAGCTTGACCAACATAGTGAAACCCCATCTCTACTAAAAAAAAAAAAAAAAAAGAAAAGAAAATTAGCCAGGTGTGGTGGTGCGTGCCTGCAGTCCCAGCTATGTGGGAGGCTAAGGCAGAAGAATCGCTTGAAGCCCGGAGTCAGAGGTTGCAGTGAGCCTAGACTGTGCCATTGCACTCCAGCCTGGGCAACAAGAGTGAAACTCTGTCTCAAAAAAAAAATCGAATCCACAGAGACTTATCCCAAATAATTTATATGGAGAGAGTGAAGAACTCACTAGGAAATTCTGCTTTACATTCTTTACATTCTTTCTTCAGTTTTTTCACCTATTCACTACTATCTACGTAAATTATTTTTAAAAATCTACTTTATGTTGGCCGGGCACGGTGGCTCACGCCTGTAATTCCAGCATTTTGGGAGGCCGAGGTGGGCGGATCACAAGGTCAGGAGATGGAGACCATCCTGGCTAACCTGGTGAAACCCTGTCTCTACTAAAAATACAAAAAACTAGCCGGGCGAGGTGGCGGCGCCTGTAGTCCCAGCTACTGGGAGGCTGAGGCAGGAGAATGGCGGGAACCCAGGAGGCGGAGCTTGCAGTGAACTGAGATCACGCCACTCACTCCAGCCTGGGAGACAGAGCGCGACTCCGTCTAAAAAAAAAAAATCTACTTTATGTCATTTATAAGGTCAACTCTGTTTCATGGAGATGATCTCTAAATATGTAGTTTTCGTTTTTCTTTTCTTCCTCAACTCATATATATTCCTTAAAAATACCTACATTTTAGGCCGGGCGTGGCCGCTCATGCCTGTAATCTCAGCACTTTGGGACCCGAGATGGATAGATCATATGAGGTCAGGAGTTCCAGACCAGCCTGGCCAATATGGTGAAACCTCATCTCTACTAAAAATACAAAAATTAGCCAGGTGTGGTGGTGGGTGCCTGCAATCCAGCTACTTAGGAGGCTGAGGCAGGAGAATTGCTTCAACCCGAGAGGCAGAGGTTGCAGTGAGCTGAGATTGTGCCATTGCACTCCAGCGTGGGCAACAAGAGGAAAACTTGTCTCAAACAAAACAAAAACAAGAACAAAAAAACCTACATATTGGGCAATTTCTACTAAGAATTCCTTAATTGAAAACTAGTATGCTCACTTCATTTCTTTCCTTGTTAATCATATGAATCTTAGTTCTACTTGAGAATATTAAACAAAACTGATTTACATGAGCAATTTTATTCTCAAGTAGAAGGCAGCACATGAAGAAGGGAGAAATCCATGTAGGCATTTTCTTCTTATTTTCAGCTTCCCATAACTTATTTCAGCACTGTTGGTCGGTATTCTATTTTGACGTACTTTGCTAGCTACTATTCTGATTTATTCTACAAGGAGACAAAGAGAATTTATAAAATCCTACAGTGATGTAGCGAGCAACTTCCTCTTAGGAATAACTATCTCAAAGAGAATAAAATAAAGGCAACCTTAACCCCAAAACAGTGTCCGCTGCTGACACAGCAGCCATCAGTGAATAATCGGGCCTCTGGTCCTCCTCTGAGCCTGCATACCGATCAGCAGGGCAGGAAATTGCTGGAGGCTGACCACCTGCTTAGAAGAAGAAACTATCAGGATTCAAATCGGCGACAATTAAAAAGGATGTGATTCTACTGGAACAAAGCCCAGATGGAATGCTATTGTAAGTGTCAAGTTTACTAATGTCCCAAATATAAAGTTTTCCTCTCTTATTCTTCTAAGTGCATAGGAATTTATTTTTAGAAGGAAGGCAATATATTTTCATAAAAAATGAATTATAATAAACTGAACAAATATTTTCAAATGTTAAATACTAAGCCTAAGATATTTAAAATCCTTCTGTCATATATTAGTGGATGATTTTTGGGAATCTAAGCTAAGGTTTATATCTTTAAATTTCCTGTAACTTGTCATCATTTCAGTAATTTTCAAAATGTTATACCGTAGAACTAGCAGAAATCAATCATATAAATAATTTCTCCTCGTTCTGAAATAGTATCCTTGCAGATGTGAGGTTGCAGAGGTGCTGTATTTTGAATTACATGTTAGACAGGAATCCTGTTTCTTAGTTGTAAATCGTTTCAGCATCATGTGTAATACAGCGAAAACAAAGACATATATTGTCTATATCAGTAGCATCCATTGATACAATTGATTGTTTAAAAATTTGAGTTCAGCAGGAGATAAAGGATGTAGTGTAAAAAGTGTACCAAATTCAAAACTAATACATAATGCTGGGAATTACAGAAAGCAGCTCCCATGAAAGGATGACTTAAAAGAGGGGAAGAAACTGACTCCTCAAAAAATGCAGACAAAGAAATAAAGAAACTCCTTTGGACTAGGGTAAAATAAGGTTCCCTTGATAATTTATAAAAAATACGACTTTCAAGTAGGTTTGGCTACAATTCACAATTTATCCCCTTTCCACAAAAAAAAGTAAGATGATAATTAAAGTTAAACCTGCCTTGTGTGGATAATGCAAAATACTACTTTTGTAGTACCAAAAAACCACAAAGATTCCGTAGACTGGAAGAATCCATTTTAAACTATATTTCATAAGAGGTGAGTTTGCAATGGGAATTATGCAGCACTTAGAGAAATAAGTCAACATAGTAAAGGCAAAAGAAAAGATGCAGCAAGTATGGCTACTGAAATGATATTAATAAAAATATGAAATGAGTATTTTTAGAAAGCTTAATAAAACAGAAGAGGATATTCAAAGTATAATGAGGTAAGAAACTATGAAACTATATTAGGTAGGTATATAGAGAACCCCTGACATAACTAACTCTGTCTCTGAAAATGACTCTATTTTATATTTCACAGGATAATCTCCCAACAAGGATAAGATGTTTTGTATAATAAACACATAAAACAAATAAAGACTGCTTCCAACCAAGTAAGGACACAAACAAGCACCCCCTTCCATTGTGAGTTCTCACCACAGGACTGACTATCAAAACGAGGTCTTCAGCCCCTCGAAATGGCCATCTTAACTGACACTGTCTTGCAGTCACTTGTCATAAAAACTTGGCATCTGCCACTGAGGGCCCTGCCTCCTCAAAGACTTCCTTGGAAGGCCCAGACCAGGACACCTTTTGTCTTCTTCACTTCCGCTGGACTGATTGGTTAACCCACTCTGCTATCTCTTTTTCCTCTTGATGTTAAACATTATTTGTTGTGAAATGCTTAACCTACACCATTGCTATACTGATTGAGTATACTATTATGTTTGGTTTGCGTATTGACCGGCCTGTGGAGTGGCTTGAGCCTGTGTGTTCCTGGCTCTGCCTAGTGAGTGACGAGGAAATAGGAAGGAGAATTCCTTCCTTGGGAACTCCATGGAGTGAGTTGCTTGTGACTGAAATGGCATCAATAAAAGCCTGACATGGTGAAAGAGACAGATATGTATGGACCTGGTTATTTCTAACCTGGCTCTGTTCGTGACAGTAAGAAACAATAAAACTTGTATATGAGAAACTAATAGAAAATAATTTAAAAACCCGTCTAAAATAGAAAAATATAATTATTGACAAAAGACATTCTATGAATTTATTACACAGCAGGTTGATTAAAAATGAATTAGGTAGAAAGATATATATCTGAGGAAGCAACAGGGTGCAGCATAGAAAGATAATTAGGTGAAAAATATGGATGAAGCATGATAGCCTTGGGAAGTAGAGAATAAAGTCTAATATAAGTTACAGGAAATATTTGAAGAGATATTGGCTTGGATGTTTGAAAACTGAAACATACACACACACACACACACACACAAACTGATAGATCTAGGAAGATCAAAAATCCAAAGTGAGATCAGTGGAAGAAAATGAGCACTTGGTTGCATCATAGTTAAGATGTAGAACACAAAACACGGAGGAAAGGTCTTATGATACATCAAAGAGAAAGTTTACCAACACAAAATGACATTTAGGCAAACGGCTTATTTCTCAGGAGCAAAAGTTAAACTGTTAAGCAAGCAGCAGGCTATCTTCAACTGCTTAGATAAAAATAATGATCAACTTCATATTATACAGCCAGCTGAACTCTCTTTCAATATCAAGGAAAACTTCAAAAGATATTAAGATAAGACCAAAACATTTACAAATAACTTATAGAAGATAAGTTTCAGGAAGAAAAAAATCAGCTGCCATGAAAGGTGGAAAAGGAAATTAGAAGTAGACAATAAAGAAAATGATAAATATGTGGGTAAACCCAGACAAAAATTGACTGTATCTAGTAATTGTGATAATGGGGTATCTATATTTTTTACCATGCATTAGAGACTTAAAGTATTATTAAATACTAGAGATAAGGAAGGGCACTAACTATTAGTAAATTTTCAAGTCACCAGGAAAATATAGCAATTCTAAAATTGCATACATCTATTTGAATAATTTCTAAATGGAAAAATATCACCACCTAAAGGAGATATCTTAGCACATAGTTTGCAGTAATTACAGATGAAGTAGAAAAAAAAGTATTAATAAAGAAACAAGTTATTTTTGAGGAACATCTGGTAGAGTATATGGAACACTGCATGCAGATATTGAAGAATACACATTCCTTTCATGTGCACATTTAAAAAATAAGGAGGTCACGGTGGCTCTCACCTGTAACACCAGCACTTTGAGAGGCCAAGGTGGATGGATCACGAGGTCAGGAGATCAAGACCATCCTGGCTAACACGTGAAACACTGTCTCTACTAACAATAAAAAATAAAAAATAAAAAATTAGCCGGGCATGGTGGCGGGCACCTGTAGTCTCAGCTACTTGGGAGGCTGAGGCAGGAGAACGGCATGAACCTGAGAGGTGGAGCTTGCAGTGAGCGGAGATCGCACCACTGCACTCCAGCCTGGGCAACAGAACGAGACTTCATCTCAAAAAAGAAAAAGAAAAAAAGAAAAAGAAAAGAAAATAAGGAGGTCACAACTCCTATCTCAGTAAACATTAAATAATTAATATCATACAGAAAATGTTTCATGATGCAAATGAAATTAGGTAAAAACATGAATAACAAAAATACAACAATATAGGTATTTTAAAAAGTCATTTAGAATATTACCAAAAAAGAAGCAACTTTGACATCATTTCTGAGAGAATATAATGCTAGAAATATGAAAATACCAAATTAATTATTATTTGAACAGAATAATAATGAAAATGCTAAGATAAAATTAATACATGGAATGCAGTGAATGTTGCATTTAGGGGGAAATATATAACAAAGTATTATATTAGAAAATAAATTCATCAAAATACAAAAATGTAATAAACCCAATAGAAAAAAGAACAAAAAAAGAAGAGAAAAATCTCAGAAAAAGATTAAAAAATGGCTGATAAACGTAAGAAAATATGTACACTCTCAATATTAAAATCATAATAAAACGACCATTTTATACCAAAAGTTAAGGTTGGATTCAATGTTATCTCAAGGATTTAAGTTTTAAAATTTGGACCAGATCTATCTTAGAGGAAATTACCAGGATTTATTGGAAGACTTTTAAATATCTGAATAAATGGAGAGACAATATCACTGTTTCGTAATACGAAATGCTGGCACGCATAGGGAATGTGAACGGATCTACACAATTCCTGCAAGAGTGTAAGTTGCTGTCATTCCTGTGATCCTCTGATTTGCCGCTCTGTATGCACTGTGCATTCTTGTCCATCCTTCTCTGAATGCAGCAGAGCTGACTTTAATGTCCTACATTGTGAGCCTCCCTTGCCCTCTGGTATCCAGCTGGGTTTGCTGGTGGGAGACCAACAGAAGATCAGAAGGTGGGAGCAAAATGGAATCAGATATGTATTTCCCTGGCCCCCTTTCTGCTAGGCATTGGGGTTTGATCATTTCCCTCTCCGTAAGGCCAGGTGGTTCAATGTTCTAGCTACTTTCTCTAAGGTTTTGTAACTGCTCTCTCCTCCCTTGTCCCTTCCCTACAGACCTAGGCTGAATAACAGCTCCCAGAGGCTCCTAGTCTTTCTTTTCTCTGCCTACAACTTTGTAAATATGCATGTATTGATTGTCTTCAATTATCACTGTTTAACTCTAACATCTGTTTCCTGCTGCTACTTTGATGAAACCATTTCCAAAAACTGTCGTTACGCAAAAATTAAGGTATTTACTCCCGCAAGTTCACATTTCAACTGCTACTATCACCTGAGGCACACTGATAAACCACGAGTAGGTTCAGACTGTACCTCAGAACTTCTGCACATTGGTCCTCGGAAATGAAGGGCAGGGCCTGGGGCAGTCACAGCCCATGGTTTGCCACCACTTACTGTGAGCAGCTCCAACTACTTATGCCAAAAAATGCACAAATATATGTATTTTAATGCATGGAGACATTGGGGAACCATTCCCCTGAGTAACTCCTTTCACCTTGGGTGAATGTTACCCCCACTGTGCCCCTGATCAGTAGGAAGAAATGAGCGTGGTCTTTGCCCTTTTCCGTCTTCATTAGCCAACACCTTAAGACTAAGGTGATATGAAACCCAAGGGGAGGGATTGAAAATGCCATTGCAAAATTGTAACTGAGACGGTGAGAAAGATCTGATCTATCCAACTCCATCCTGCGTCTAGCCTCCAAGCTGTCCTTACTCATTCCTGAGCGTGGGCTACACAAACTTTGGGAGGAACTCAGTTTATAGTGCATAGTTTAAAACAAAGTTGATAACAGGCCTTTCCCACGACAAATCTCCTTGTTGCCTGGGGCCTAGACTGCCTTCATAGGACCAACAAATTAGCCACAAGATTAGAAATTATGGGTTAGGAGTCATTTCGCTGGAGCCTACAAGATTCTGACCTCCCTAAACTGCTTCTAAGATCAGTGCTTGAGATATTTTGCAGACCTTGCACTGGATGAATCAGCTGGCCCCACCCAGACAGATCAACTGTCTCATCGGATCTTGTGGCCCTCACCCAGGAACTGACTCAGCACAAGAAGCCAGCTTCAGACGCCTGTGATTTCATCTCTGACCTGACCAATTAGAACTCCTGGCCCACTGGCTTCCCCCCAACCACCAACCTGTCCTTAAAAAATAGGATCCCCAAATGCTTCGGGAGACCGATTTGAGTAATAACAAAACTCTGGTCTCCTGCCAAAAAAGAAAAGAAAAGAAAGAAAAGAAAAGATAAACTCAAACCATAAGAAAAATGAAATCTGCTATCATGTCTTTCCTTAGCTACTATCCTGCCCTGAAGGAGAAAGAAGGCTGGATGATGTGTTTATAAAAGTTAAGCCCTCAGGTCAAGCAGATCCGCTGCTTTCTCAGAGCTATTCTTTCTGAGTCCAGGCACAGAAAATGCTTTCATTGTACCGTATGTTAATGGACTTCACCCTGAAGTCAGTAATCTGCTTAAGAAGCAAGTTGAATTGAAATGACTGTCTACTGAACTCAGTTGGTTTCCAAAATGCACATTTTTGGCATTTAGCTGGCTATTTTGTATCTCTCTTATTAAAAAAAATTACACATGTAGGTAAAAATAATTAGAAATTCCTACAATATAAGAGAGTATTGACTGGGTGTGGTGGCTCACGCCTGTAATCCCAGCACTTTGGGAGGCCGAGGCGGGCAGATCATGAGGTCAGGAGATGGAGACCATCCTGGCTAACACGGTGAAACCCTGTCTCTACTAAAAATACAAAAAACTACCCAGGCGAGGTGGCGGCCCCTGTAGTCCCAGCTCCTCAGGAGGCTGAGGGAGGAGAATGGCGTGAACCCGGACGGTGGAGCTTGCAATGAGCTGAGATCGTGCCACTGCACTCCAGCCTGGGTGACAGAGGAGACTCCGTCCCAAGAAAAAAAAAAAAAAGAGAGAGAGAGAGAGAGTATTAGTCTAAACATGTCTCGCCTGTGACCATTTTGTCTTAACTGGGCTTCCTACCTACACCCTCTTTTCTAGGAAAATTGTGGCATTTAGGCCTGAAATCTAAATTCTGGGCTGGTGATATGTAATTTTTTTTCCTTAGTTTACAGAAGAGGCATTTCTTTCAAAATGCAAATTTATGATAGAACAATTTTAGATGGCTATTTAAAATGAGATAAATAAAGCAGTCAGTGATGGGGTTAAAACAAAGATTAAATCTTCTAAATGTTAGATAGACTAGAGAAGTCCTCTGCTGACCTCCCAATACTACAGAGCCTCACAATTTACCTGCTTTGATGAAATATGGTGAGGTAATGAAGAAGAAATAGGCTCAGAGTAAACAGTTTTTAGAAAGGATGAATGAGCTCTTAGAAGAATAGAAGGGGGCTCCAAGGCTTGTAATGCTCTAATGAGAAAGCTGGATTGTGGACATGGGGGTATCTATTTTATTCTACATCAAGCTCAATATGTACATTAAAAATGATCTTATTTTACATATGATTTATCTTATTATAAAGCCTATTTGTGTTGTTATTTAAACTGTGACCACTATCATATGTTTTTAACATAAATGATTCTGTTAAGTGCTTCTTGGGCCTGCTTCTGATGTATTCAATATATGTGGATAGAAAAAAATTATAGGTAATTTTTATAGATACTTTGTTTTTGAGCAGAAATAACCCTAAAGGGATATAAAATTCTGGACAAAATAAAGTACTGAAATTATATACTGATTCATATTTTACCCTTTGCATATTCTAGTACCATTCAAAATGTAATTTGCATAATTAATGAATAGTCTGATAGAAGCAGTATCAGCAGTAAAAGGAAATGGTTTCATGTACTCCCTTAAAGCTCTGGAAACTCTGTGAAAGTGCTGCTTGCAGAAAGGAGAGATGAATGACCTCTGGCCTTACCTAATGTTTGCACTTGATTGCTTTATAAAAATTATGCCTTTGAGAAAGGCTTAAGGTAGTCATAAAATTGTAACCAATCCCAAAAAATACCAAAATTGCAACATAATCCACTCCAGAAGCATAATTAAATTAGCAATAAACCATAGTTATATAAATCTCTACAGGAAGTGGCTTCCGAAGGCCGAACAAAAGAAATCCTGCTGATAAGTATGTTCTCCTACTTCAAAATTTTACTAGTATAGGTTTCTTCACTTCCCCATTGCAGAAAACAATTTGATTCACGTTAAGGTGAGGAAGTGCTCCGCTAGTTAAGGTCTGCCCCTTGGAGATGGGGACTCTGGGGAGAAGGGGTGTGTATACAGAAAAAGTAAATGGTGGTAAGTTGCAGCTATCATATCTTCAAAAAGGAAACTGAAGGAAATCGTAGCTGTTCACCTGCAATTGGTATACATTTTCTGAGCTAACAGTGAATTATGTCTTCCCCTCTACTCTTATGGAAGTCAAAATTTTTATTATTACAGCTCACTGCAGCCTCAAACCCCTGGGTTCAAGCAATCCTCCCACCTCAGCCTCTCAAGAGGGTGGGACTAAAGGCACATGCCACTGCACCCGGTTGACTTTTGTATTTTTTGTAGAGACAGGTTTCACCGTGTTGCCCAGGCTGGTCTTGAACTCCTAAGCTCAAATGATCTACCCGCCTTGGCCTCCTAAAGTGCTAGGATTACAGGCGTGAGCCATGGTGCCCAGCCAAAAGTCAACTTATTTTTAAAAAGCATCATTATCAGTGGATAGCATTATCAATGCTCATTTCTTTTGAAAAATCATGGTTCCCAATACTACTATTATTTTATCTTGTGTCTTGGTTGTGCCTTTTCCTAGTTGTGGAACTTTTGGCTACATACTTAACCTCTCTAAATTTGTTTCTTCATCAGACAAATATTAATAATGCCTAATTTACAAGAATTGTACGGTTGCAGCATACAGGAAACCATCTGATGCTTCTCAAGTCACACCTGTGGGCAAATTGAGGGAGCTGAGAGTTGAGGTGTTATTACAAATATACACATCTCACGTGGTTCACTAAATGTTTGAAAGTATTGAGTGGTAGTACACCAAGTAGCTCCGGGGACATGTATGGTCAGAGTTAATGGATCGTAATGCTCTCTCCCTTGAGTGTGACTCAGCTGGTTTCCATGTCTTTGTGTACTCATTCTGACTGACTCACATTCTCAGAGATCCAATTCGTAATTCCTAGAAGCTGAATCTAACTGGAATATCTTAGTCATAAAAACCAGCAGCATGGGATCATTTATATAAGCTTAAGTTCCAGATGTTTGAATCTAAGGATGGGAAGGAAAATGGAAGTGGGATTATGGGCTGAGTACTAAACAGTTACTGTAAAGTACATAGCAGTTGCTCAGAAAATATTTGTTGCTCTCTCACACTTGTTATAATTCACTCAGTGAGTTTCTCAATTTGCACCATAGATATCTATTGCTTTCTGCATTCAATAGAAATTGGAAGGAGTTTACTGAAGTTCCAAATCATATTGGGTCCTTTTACCTAATACCTTGATATTGGGCTAATCTATTGTAGGGTAATATTATTACTTTCTTGCTAATACTTAGATAACAAGAAGCTCCCTCATATGGCATTGTGATGTAAAATGCTTTTTAAAAATATAAAGCAATATTCAAGGTTAGAAGTTACTGTTGTTAGTAATAGATGCTATGGAAAATGTAAAATACAGAAAGGAACATCTCCTATCTATAGGAAGTAAGTAACGAAGTTAAACGAGAATATCCAGGAGTTTAGACTTTCTGTCTAGTGATTTCTCCTAAACGATACTTTCTCAAAATAACTAAAAACTATTAAAATCATTAAACAAGATTTGCCACGTGATATGTAGGGAAGAAAATATGACTTTCATTTTTAGTTCCTAAATGTCTTCTAATTAAATTATGTATGGATTAGACATTGAAAACTGCTAAAAAATTGAGTCATTGAGTAATAACACAGAAAGTAAAGCAGTGTAGTGATACCTAATGCTTCTGATTATTATTGTCTTCAAGTAAATATTTTCAAGTTTTACTAATAGTTTTCTAAACAATCATTGCCCTGTTTTTGTCTATGATATGACTATATCAAGAATATCTAATGGTTTAATAAGATAAGAGTTGTCATGACTGGCGGTTATATGGTTTGGCTCTATGTCCCCACCCAAATCTCATGTCAAATTGTAATCCCCTTGTGTTAGGGGAGGGGCCTGGAGGGAGGTGATTGGGTCAAGGGGACAGATTCCCCCTTTGCTGTTCTGGTGATGGTGAGCAAGTTCTCTTGAGAGCTGATATTTTGAAAGTGTGTGATACCTCCTCTTTCTCTCTCTCTCTCTCTGTCTCTGGCTCTGCCATGGTAAGATGTGTTTGCTTCCCCTTCCACCATGATTGTAACTTTCCTGAGGCCTCCCAGCCATGTTTCTGTACAGCCTGTGGAACTGTGAGTCAATTAAGCCTCTTTTCTTCATAAATTACGCAGTCTCATGTAGTTCTTTATAGCAGTATGAGAGTGGACTAATATAGAAGGGCTCATAATTTATGGTGAGCAGAATCATAAAATTTAACATCAATTATATAGATTTTCTAAAACTCTGATACCTATGGATGTAATTATAAACATATTTTAAAATGGAACATGAAAAACTTTATCCAGTAAACTGGTATTGCAATGGCTCAACAATAAAAACAAGTGCTTTCTTATCACTTTAAAAAATCAAGTTTCAGATGTTAGGATGAAAACAAACCAAAGGAAAAAGACGATAGGAACACACTCAGGTAAACCAGTAAAATCAGTTACAAGAATCAGCAACATGTTTTCAGTTAAATAGATATTTTCATTCAGCATTTAACCAAGGAAACAAAAGAGAAATCAGCTATGTATTTATTTGTTTTTGATTCAGTTATGATCACCTCTGTGTTAAGTGCTGCATCTGATGTTGGCGATGCAAAAATATAGGCAAACTTTGCGCCTTCTTCCATTATGATAGAAAAGGAAAAGGGAGGAATGAGAATTGGCGCTAGTCAGTTTATCATCTCCTGCTAAGAAGTTGAATGGTTCAATTTCCGAACTTATTACTTTGTCTAAAATGTTCACTACAATGTAACAGAAGTGGTGAAAGGAGATATTCTTTCATTGTTCCTGCCCTCAGGGGAATAAAGCTTCACTCTTGAATTATTAATACATATCTTTTAGCCATTCTCTTCTGCTCTTAACATAGATACATGTTTTATCATAAATAGATGTTTTAGCATAAATTTTATCATAAGAGATGTTTTATCATAAGTATATGTTCAATTTTATTCAATGCTTTATTGTTATCTAATGAAATAATCTCAAGATCATATATTCATATGTGTATTGATATGGCGGGTTACACTGATTGATTTTTTACTGTTAGATCAACTTTCATTCATGAATAAACCCTATTGGAATATACTATACTGTAGTTTCTATATATTGCTGGATTTGATTTGCTAACATTTCTTAAGGATTTTTCTTTGTATGTTCACAAGAGATATTGGTCTGTAGTTTTCTGTTTTTGTAATGCCTTTTTCTGATTTTGTAAAAGAGTGACACTGGCCTTTTAAAAATGACTTGGAGAGAGTTTCTATATCCCTTATTTTCTGAAAGAGATTGTGCAAATACTATTTATTTCAGAGCTTTCCAGAAAAGTCTGGACCCAGACTTTAATGTGTGGAGAGGTTTTGAACTAAGAATTTAAATATTTCAATGGATTTACGGTTCTTCAAGTTATCTATTATTTTTAAAGTAAACTTTGGTTGTTTGTATATTATCTTTTAAAAAGCCTGTTATTTTCATCTAAATTATCAACTTTAGTAGCATATAGTTGTTTTCCTAATATTCCCTTATTGTTTTCTAATGTGTATTGGATATGTAATAATACACGCTGTCTCATTCCTGTTGAAAGCAATGTGCACCTTCTCTCTTTTATTCTTGTTCAATCTAGCTGGAGGTTTCTAATTTTATTGATCTTTTCAAGTAACTAGGTTTTGATTTTGTTGATGTTCTCTATTGTTCTATTGTTTTCCTATTTAAAAATTTTATTGATTTCTGCTCTTATTATTATATTTTATTATTGCTGCTTGTTTAATTTAATTTGGTCTTTCCTTTCAAATTTCTTATCATGAATGATTAGATCATTAGTTTGAGTCCTTTCTTCTTTATTAATATACATATTTCATGCTAAAATTACTAAGTATTGCTTTATTTAGCCGAAGCCCACAAAGTTTGATATGTTTAAGTTATATTCAATTCAAAATACTTTCCAATTTTCTTTCTGATTTCTTTTTATCAACAGATTATTTAAATTAGTTTCAAATATTTGCTGTATTCCAAATACCTTTCTGCTACTGCTTTCTAGTTTTAGTTCCATTTGGTTTGAAATCATACTTTGTGTGATATTTAATTATTTTAATTGTATTAAAATTTAACTTATAAAATCATAATGATCTATTTTGGAGAATTTTCCATGTGTGCTTTAAAAGAATCTGCATTCTCTTACTCTAAAATTGATCACACAATTGAAAGTAAAACACTCCTCAGCAAATACAAAGGAACAGAAATTATACAGTCTCTCGGGCCACAGGGCAATCACATTAGACTTCAAGATTAAGAAACTCACTCAAAACCACACAACTACACAGAAATTAAAAACCTGCTCCTGAATGACTTCTAGGTAAATGATGAAATTAAGGCAGAAATCCTTAAGTTCTTTGAAATCAATGAGAACAAAAAGACAATGTACTAGAATCTCCAGGGTGCAGCTAAAGCAGTGTTAAGAGGGAAATTTATAGCATAAATGCCCACATTAAGAAGCTAGAAAGATCTCAAATTATCACCCTAACATTACAACTAAAAGAACTAGAGAACCAACAGCAATTAAACTCCAAAGCTAGCAGAAGACAAGAAATAACCAAGCTCAGAGCAGAACTGAAGAGAGATGGAGACATGAAAAACCCTTCAAAAAATCAACAAATCCAGCAGGTGGTTTTATGGGGAAAAAATCAATAAAATAGACCACTAGCTAGACTAATAAAGAAGTAAAGATAAAAGATTCAAATAAACACAAACAGAAATGATAAGGAGAATACCACCACTGACCCTGCAGAAACACAAACAACCATCGGAAAATACTATAGACACCTCTATACAAATACGCTGGAAAATCTAGAAGAAGTGAATAGTTTTCTGGAAACATACACACTCTCAAGACTGAACCAGGAAGAAGCTGAATCCCTGAATAGACAAATAACAAGTTCTAAAATTGAGGCTGTAATAAATAGCCTACCAACCAAAACAAGCCCAGGTTGAGCTGGATTTGCAGCTGAATTCTACCTGAGACAATTTCAGTCCAATATCCCTGATAAACATCAAAACAAAAATCCTTAATAAAATACTGTCAGACAATCCAGCAGCACCTGCCAAACTGAATCCAGCAGCACATCAAAAAGCTCATAGATCATCATCAAGTTGGCTTCATCCCCAGGATGCAAGGCTGGTTCAACACACACGAATTAGTAAATGTAATTCATCACACAAACAGGACTAAAGACAAAAACCACATGTTTGTCTGAATAGATGCAGAAAAGGCCTTTTATAAGATTCAGCATCCCTTCATATTAAAATCTCTCAAGAAACTAGGTATTGAAAGAACATAACTCAAAATAATAAGAACCATTTATGACAAACCCACAGCCAACATCATACAGAATGGGCAAAAGCTGGAAGCATTCCCCTTGAAAACAGGCACAAGACAAGGATGCCCTCTCTCATGACTCTTATTCAATATAGTATTGGAATTTCTGACCAGGGCAATCACGCGAGAGAAAGAAATAAAGGATACTCGAATAGGAAGAGAGGAAGTCAAATTGTCTTCGTTTGCAGATGACATGATCCTGTATCTAGAAAACCCCATTGATTCAGCCGAAAAGCTTCTTAAGCTGATAAGTAACTTCAGCAAAGTCTCAGGATACAAGATCAGGCTTGTGCTACCTCCCGGGCTGGAGTGCAGTGGCATGACCTTGGCTCACAGCCTTGACCTCCCTCCACTCCTTGACAATGAGAACACAGGGAGGGGAACAACACACACTGAGGCCTGTTGGGGGAGGGCGGTGGGGAGGAAGAGCATTAGGGGAAAGAGCTAATGCCTACTGGGCTTAATATTTAGGTGACGGGTTTACAGGTGCAGCAAACCATCATGGCACACGTTTACCTATGTAACAAACCTGCACATGTACCCCAGAACTTAAAAAATTAAAAATAATAAAAATGAATGTTTATTGTGCTCTTGGTTGTATTGGTCCATAGGGTGGTTCTGGTTTTCTCTTTATTTGTTATTTTTTTTCTACCTGTTCTATCAATAGCCAAAAGAGTACTGTTGGTGTATCTAATGATACTGGTGGATTTGCCTATTTCTCCGTTCATTTCTTTTAGGATTTTAAGAACTGCATTTTTGAAGCTCTGTAATTAAGTTCACCGATTCCTAAGGTTATTAAATCTTATTGGTGAATCAGCCGCTTTTTAGTTATATAATGCCCATCTTTTTTCTTGAAAAGCATATTTGTTCTAAGATTGCTTTGTATAAATATAAATATTAATTTTTTTATTAAAGATTATATTGTTCATTTTTTCCAACCTTTATTTTTCATGTCTACGTGTCTTTGTATCAAAATCAGCTTCTCATAAACAGGATATTTGCTTTTATGCAGTCTGACAATACCAACACTAAATGGTTGTTTTTAGATTATTTATACTTAATGTAATTATTGACATTATTGCTATTGGTAAATCTACCATCTCATTCTTTTCCACCCACTTCATGCATTTTTTGTTTCTATTTCCCTCTTCTCTGTCCTTTGGAAGTGAGCATTTTTCATTCTCCATTTTATCTTACTGTTCGCTTATTAGTTTCACTTCAGTTGTTGCATTAGTGTTTATAATATGCAGCTTTGATTTATCACACTGCACCGTCAGCAAACGTTATACTACTTCACATGTAGCATAAGAATATTACAGCAATACATTTCAATTTCCAATCATTCGTTCTGATCTTTTTGTCATGTATTTTATGTCTACCTCTTACATATTCCCAAAACCTTGTTTTTCTTTCTGTTATTCATAGTCAATTATCTTTTCACATATACTCTCAATTTTTCTATTTCTTGTGTTCTCCATGTCAATCTAAATTTGTATCACATATCATATTCTTTGTCTAAAGAACGTCCTTTACAATTATTGTATTTTCCTTTTTGAGATGGATTCCTGCTCTGTCACCCAGGCTGGAGTGCAGTGGCGCGATCTCAGCTCACTGCAACTTCCTCCTCCCGGGTTCCCCATTCTCCTGCCTCAGCCTCCTGAATAGAGATCCGCCCGCCTCCTTGTCCCAAAGTGCTGGGATTACAGGCGTGAGCCACCGCGCCCGGCCTGTCCTTTAAATTTCTTGTACTCAGGGCTACCGGCAGTGAGTTCTTACAGCCTGTGTTTGTCTAAAAATGTCTTATTTCACTTTCATTTTTGAAAGGCCCTCTCAGTGGATAAGGAGTTCTTGATTTATATTTGTTTTTCTCTCAATACTTTACAGATATCACTATAGTCTTCTAACATGCAGTTTCTGACAAGAAAGTCTTTGTTCTCTTCAAATATGTCTTCTGCCCAATTCTTTAAGAATTTATGAGAATTGAAGTTTTTTTTTTTAATCTACTTCAACGGTGGCTGCCCGTTCCTCCCCCAGTCCGCCAAACGTGAACCAGTTCGCATTTTCCATCTCTTCTTAAATAGACTTGTCACTCTTCAGAATTAAGTTCAGCTGATTATCTTGTGAACTTTGCTATCTAATATGTTCAACAAAAAGTTCTAATTTTGTAAATTATCTAGTATTCTGTCATTGTTAGGGTGGACAAAATGTTCCTTGCAGATTCTTACTTCCCTACTATAAGGAAAACTCTAGTTCCTATCTGATAGCCTTTTAAATCTGCACAGTCGTAAGTCACAACAATTAATCAGCTTATCAGATCTGGCAGCATTCCACCTCACAGACACAATGTCACTGCCATTAGATCCTGGGGACCAGGTGTCAACTCTCCTAGATGCCTTTTATGATTCAATAAAATCTTAGTCAAAATCTACAGGACCTCTAGAGGAAGAAAAGATAATCTAAAGTTTGTAGAAAATCAATGAAAAAATAGAGGGAAAGGACTTACTCTATCCAATACCAAGACTAGGTTATAAGGCTGCCTTAAAAATAGTCTGCAGAGACAAATAGACCAATGACCTAGAACAGACAATCTGGAAATATACCTGTACATAAGTGGACATTTGATACATGATAAAAGTGAAATGGCAGAGCAATGGAAATAGGAAGAACATTACAATAAATTGTTTCATATCAATTGGATACACTTATTTAAAAAAACCTCCTACTTCATAACATGTAGAAAAATCAAGTCCAGATTGAATGTAGTTTAAGTGCTTTGTAATAAAACATTTACAAAAACAAACATAGAAAAATATCTTCATAAATTCAGGTTAGAACATTTTTCTTATTCAAAATATATGTGTTAACCATGAATAAAGTGTTATAATTTGAGCTTTATTATACTCAAGAAACTCTGCATATCTAAAGCACCCTGTTTATTGAAAATCCTCTTGAAGAAAATCATAGCATACCCATTAATATATGATCATTTTATTAAAAAGTGTCATTATTTATAAGCCTGAAAGCAAAGAGAATGGAGAAAGGCCAGCCATGGACATGGACCTGGACAAGACATTTCAACACATATAATTTTCAAAGAGTTTGTATTCAAAAATAAAATACCTTCCATACAAATATGTAAATAAATTTGAATGTATCTAACAGTTGTTTATACTCGAAAATAAAAAGAACACTGAAAGCCTGATGGAAATATGTGAATAGATTTACATTAAGTGCTTCCCAATGAAGACATTCAAAAGGGCAATAAACATGAAAAGTGGTCAAATCCATTAGTAATTACAGAAATGAAAATTAAAACCAAATGAGTACTTCTATACAGATACCAAAATGATTGTAATTTTAAAAAGTTAAAAACCAAGTATTGGTAAAAATATTAATTAAGGGTGTGAGCATACATTTATAAATCCACTTTAGAAAATGAAAGTACAAAACATTCATATCCTATGACCTTGGAATGTCACCCCAAATGTCTGTCCAGTAGAAATATGTATACATGGCACAAAGGACAGATACAGCACTGTTTTTAATTACAAACATTATATCAAACTTTCCCAATTGGAAACACTGTACTGTCTCTTAATCAGCATTGATAAATAATTTTATATTTATGCAACATTATATCATTCAGCAATGACAATGAATAAGCTTCCACAACAGGCAGTAACAGAAATATATCTCACAAACATGACAATGGGCAAAAGATGACAACCAAAAAAGCCCCCAAAAAAGAAAGAAAATAAAAGAAGGAAGGAGGAATGAATGAAAGGTGAAAAAAGAATGGAAGAAAGGAAGGCAAAAAATACATACTGTATGATTCTACCTAAGAAAAACTCAAGACGAGTAAAACAAGTCTACCCTAGTCATCTGTAGTTAGGAGAGAGGTGAGGAAAAATTAAGAAAGCTTTGGGCTTGCAGGTAATGTTTTATTTCTTGACCTGGGTGGGGATTAAACAGGTGCATTTAGAATAGAATATGATAACTTATTCAGCTGTATACTTATGAGTTGCAAGCATTTCTTGGTTTTATATATCAATAGAATTTTATCTTAAAATAGGATGCATTTCAGAATCATGTACTAAACTCAAATATGTGAAAGTCAGGGTTCACTTTCTGGAGAGCTATATACTACCTAACCCCTAATTACCTACTTCCTTTAGACATCGGTCAGATGGTTTACTTCTGAGCTTTCATCAATGGTTTTAATTTTGTTCTTTTCTTTCCTGATTGAACGTGGCATCAACTGGCTTCAATCCAATGAGCAACCCGCTAAGTCTAAAGAGTCTCTGTTCTCAGCATACCTGCTGATTTACAACTCCTCTTATGTTTTTTGAAGTTTGTGATACTTTAGTTTTTTCCAAGTATCAGCATTTTTATTAATTTTTACCTAATTATAAAAGTACAGTATAATATTCTAACCCTTGTGCTTCTATTATTTGTGTAGATAATGCCAGCGACAAATCTGTAACTGGTCATTAGCAACTATGATGTCATTAGCATGTAACAACACAGAGTGGTTGTGTCTCAGCTGTTGTATGCACTTTTGCATACAAAATTTTGCATAACTTATTATAGTGTGAGTTATTCAAAAGCAGAAGATGTTAGAATTATGGGCATCTGGTATATCCTAAATCATTTTGTAATACATGTTATTTCAAATATCTACATGTCTTAGCTTAATGAGATTCCCGAACCAATGCTTGGTCTATGTATAACTGTTCGTATATTTTGTTCAATTGACTTTTTAAAAATAGTTTTCTTTGGTCATGATAAATAGGTGCTATTCATGAAGCATAAAGAGAACTGTGTTGTTTTTATTTATATTCCCCTCCTTTCCTCAGATTACAACTCCTTAACACTTTTTATTCTACTATTAGAGTACCACATCCGCTTAAAGAAAACTAGAAATGTCACCACGTCTCTCAGCACTTTAATCTTCAAGTAGGAGGAACAAGTTAATAAACTGTTTCAAATAATGTCTGATATGTAGCATTACCCTGTGAGTATTTGTCCAAATAAATTAAAACACAATAAAAAATAAGATAAAATTTTTTAGTAACATCACGAGTTGGTTTTGGGCTCCCTGAGTCTGGAAAATGTTAAAAGTGTTAAATGAATGAGTTTCTCGTTAATTTTGTTAATGCTTTTTTGACTAATAAGACTTTTTCTAGAGTTACATATTTTTATCTGTTTGATTTTTATTTTTTCTTTCGGTTTTATATTTTTAAAAGCCATTATATCCCTCCCACTGGTAACATACACATACACAGACACACATCTATTTCAAATAAATATTTACTACTTTATCATTTTTGGTCTTAATTGTACTGTTTATTTTTTTTGTTGGGGTCTGTGATGACCTAGGCCAGTGTTTTTTTTTAACCCCGTTACCCCACAAACTGTTTCAGCAGCAAAGTTTGTGTATCTTCCTACCGGCTTTAACTTGAAATGCCATGTTCAGGAAACATAGATTCTTCTTTCTGTTTCTAGGATTTTGGATCTATTTTCACCAATCTTTTATTTGTGGTCAAGTACTCTACTAATTTTAGTCATTATTGCTTTGAAATCTACCTTAATATTACATTTTGTCTTTATAAAATGTGAGGCCTTCTGAATTAGTTTTTTCCGCCATTACTTAAATGAGCATTAGAATCATCTGATGTGAGCCTTATAGGATGAATAGGAGCGAAAAGCTGAAGACTGCAGAGTTTCTGTAGGCACAGGGAGCCGCAGGTGCAAAGACACCAAAGACTAGGCAAGGACCTTCTATAAGTCAGAAACAGTACGGTGTGATTGAACTGGATCGTTTAACAAGGTGAGTTGCGCAAAGTGGTACTGGGTAGGTGGCAAGGAGCATGTCATATGCAATTTTCAGGGATGTTATTCTAATGGTAATAAGGGTTTGAAGCCAGGAAGATACACTGACAGATTCATGTTTTGGGGACCCTCACTTTCATATAGCAGCAGGTGAATCAAGTGGACAGAGACTGAGATGCACCTGTAATCAACATGGAAGGGTTAAGACCTGAACTGGGGCAGTAGGGGTTGAGAGAAGCATCTCGATGATTTAAGATTGGGCAAGAAGGCCCAGAGGGTACAAAGGACATGATTTTTTTAATTTATCTATTTAAACAAATAGTTTAAGTATATTACTTGTTTGCAACTGAGCTTGTTAACACTATATAATGAAAATGTACAAATAATTATGTTGCAGTTTGGGGTTAGATTTAAGTCAAAGACATTCATTAATAAGGAGTCTTCAAACATGAATATTCCAGAAACTTCTCTGTGCCATCTGATCTTAACAACTGTCTCTGAATATTACCTTACTTTGGAAGATATTAGCATACATTTGAATTAAACCCAGGAGTTTTCAAAATGAGTAATTTAAAACATCTATTTTGTATTCAAACCAAAACACTATTAATAGAATGTTGCTTTCCAGAAACAGTAATAAAGGAAACAAGCTGTATTAGTCTGTTCTCACACTGCTATAAAGAACTACCTGAGACTGGGTCATTTATGAAGAAGAGTTTTAATTGACTCAGAGTTCCACAGACTGTACAGGAAGCATGGCTGAGGCCTCAGGAAACTTAGAATCATGGTAAACAGGAAGGGGAAGCAAACCCATGTTACCACAGTGGAGGAGGAGAGCGAGCAAGGGGGGAGTGCTACACACGTTCGAACAACCAGATCTCAGGAGAACTCACTCACTAAAGGAGAACAGCAAGGGGGAAATCCCTGCCTTGATCCAATCCCCTCCCACCAGGCCCCTCCCCCAGCGTTGCAAATTACAATTCAATAACAGATTTGGGTGGGGTCATAGAACCAAATCACGTCACAGGGCATTTTGCAAAATGTGGTTCTGAACAAGTCACAGGAAAAAATAAATGTGTTCTCAACGTGCACCTCCTCAGAACAAGGCTGCTGTCTATTCCTCAGCTGGGAGGTAAAATGAAACCTAGCCTGTAAGCAACCTCGGGCAGGGGCTGCCCACACAAAGCTCCAGAAGTGAACACGGATGCCTCAAAATAATTTGGGGAACCTGCTCAAAAGATCCAAGTACTGCATGTGATAATGAATACAGACATTGAAGTGGGTTCTGCTGTGCAGCTGCCGAGGCCGGCCCAGCCCTGCCCAGGCTCTCCTACCTTAGCCTCCTGGCAAACCCTGGAGTTCTTCCTCCTGGAGACCTTTTCTCGTCAGCAGCTCAATGTCAAGGGAGCTCTTTGTGTGAATGAGCCAACAACGACATGTGGCTATTTTAAGCCTTGGTTTGAAAGTATTTTTCTAACACAGCCAGGCAAGTCCATGTATCAATGGTCTGTCTCCAGGTTGTTCTAATTTCTCACCATGCATCTACAGACCTAGGATCACAGACCTTTAGAATATCATCATAATCACATCTCATGTCTACCCTAATTTATGATTCATATTCAGTGCCTGGAAACAGTCCCTGTTATAGTATATAATAATAATACCTAGACCTAAAATCATCCACTGTTAATAACTTATATGGTTACAAAACATTAATGATTTCCTGTAGACCAAGCAAATATTTTAACTACACTTGGCAAATGACATGACTTTGCTAAGTCATATGCAAGATAATCATATGCATTGCTGATCATATGCAAGAAGGGCAAAGAACAGAAGAGTCAAGAATTTCTTCCAAGTTTCCATCTTGAGACAATGGGGAGACATGTAGCTATTCACCTAAATTAGAGACGGTCAATAGAGAAACATATTTAAGAGAATTTTGAATTCAGGTTATCCGAAGGGATACATCTAATGGGTAGTTGTGAATTTGTGTCCAAGTTTCTGTCTTGAGACAATGGGGAGATGTGTAGCTATTAACCTAAATTAGAGATGGTCAACAGAGAAACATATAGAAGGAGATTTTGAATTCAACTTACCTGATGGGATACGTCCAATCCTATAAATGCATATAGGGTGTTCCGCAGAACTATCGAGAGTAATGATCTTCATTTAGAGATTAGCCTGTGTAAACTGAGGTCATGGGATTAGCACAGATTACCCAGAGAAATTAGGGAAACGTGACTAGAAACCTGAGGATGAAATCACAGGATTACCAACACAATTGCAACAGTTGAAAAGCAATTGGCAGAAAAATCATGACTAAAGGGAAAAAGGAGTAAATAAAGGGAGTGAGTACCCAGGAAGAATAGCAGGAAAAACAGCGGCCTGAGTTTCCAGCAGGAGAAACAGACATTCACACTTTCAAATGCTGCAGAGCACAGAGAGATGAGAAAAGCAATGCAGCCATTGGATAGTACTTTGGGGACTTCGTTGACCCCTTTTACATACGACGTCATCAGTTGAATTTTCACAGAAGTGAGAGAAAAGGGGAAGCCACAGGGATGTGGACGGAATTGGTAATAAATTCCAATCAACTTTTCGCTCGTTCCTTCGCCTTTTTTTTTTTTGAGGGCTGCTATGAGCCAAATGCTGCGCTGGGCATGGTCCTATAGCAGTGAACTGATCAAACAAATTCACTGGCCTGACAGAGTCCAGCCACTGATGCGGAAAGAGAGAAAACATAAACATATGTATGTACGGGAGAACAGAGAAGGCGTTACCGTGGAGCTTTTGAGGAGGGCCCTGCCTCAGTGAGGGAGAAAGCACTGCAGGCAGATGAGGCAGTGCAGGCTCTCAGCTGGGCCCGTGTGGAGTGGGACTGGGGAACAGTAAAGGGCCGGAGTAAAGGGGGGCGGGCGGGAAGATGCGGTATGAGCGGCGGAAAACAGCGGGAGCATGTAGGGCTGTGAACCGCACCGGGTAGGGAACTCTGAAGCATTCTCGGTACCTTGGAGAGACTTTGGAGGGTTTTGAACAGTGGCGTGCACTGATCTGAGATTGACTCTTTGGAGAATATACGGTAAAGTGGTGGAAGAGAGCAGATGTGAAATTCTTACTCAAACAGGTTGGTAGAAGGAAGGAAACAGATGAACATGATCACCAGACTGCAGTGAAGGGAATGGGAGAATTTTCAGCAGGAGAGAGGAGGATGTTCTGAGTTGTAGAGAAGGAGGGACCCACGGCGAGACGGCAAGGTGCAGCCGGGAGAGTGGGGTTGAGGCAGAAAGGTTTAAGGTAAAGAAGGATCAGATTTCGGCGAGAAAAAGTATAGCTCTTCCACATTCAATCAGAGAAAAAGGAAAAGAAGGAAGCCAACCTAGAGAATTTTATAGTGAACTCGAGATGTTCAAAAGATCTTCACGAATGTCCCCTATTTTTTCCATAACATAGATACCAAGGTCCAGGAAGAACAAGAAAAAAGGCAGGAATCGTTTGTGGAAAATGGAAAAGTCAAGAAGAATAGAGACACATGGAATGGTTGCCCTTGATTACTCAGGCCTGGCTGAGAAGGGAGGCAATGAATTTGTAATGGCAGAAGGAAAACCTTCCCACTTTGTATAACTATTTATTCCAAGTGTGTCTATTCTTATACTGGTCGTTCACCTATTTTCCTAGTAAACATGTTTGGCAGTCATGCCCACAAAACCCTGGGCGTGGGTCATGCTACCGTTCTCAGTTAATTTTCTGCCTTAAAACTGATATGTTTAAAAGAATATTATTATTATTATTATTATTATTATTATTATTATTATTATTATTATTTTGAGACGGAGTCTCGCTCTGCCGCCCAGGCTGGAGTGCAGTGGCCGGATCTCAGCTCACTGCAAGCTCCGCCTCCCGGGTTCCCGCCATTCTCCTGCCTCAGCCTCCCGAGTAGCTGGGACTACAGGCGCCGCCACCTCGCCCGGCTAATTTTTTGTATTTTTTTAGTAGAGACGGGGTTTCACCGTGTTAGCCAGGATGGTCTCGATCTCCTGACCTTGTGATCCGCCCGTCTCGGCCTCCCAAAGTGCTGGGATTACAGGCTTGAGCCACCGCGCCCGGCCTAAAAGATTATTTTAATGAGACAATGCTAAAAGTTATTATTAGAACAGTGTTTCACTTCTGCCACGGGAAAAATATTATTTATAGAGAAAGATAAATGCCCCATCATTAGATTGCATGTTGAATCTCTTGCTAGAAAATATGTTTATAAATAGTCTCATGATATGTAACCCATAGCTAATAAATTACTATGGATGACTGAACTATACAGTGCACAAGACATTTAAGGACTAATACAAATGTTTTATTGCAAGTGAGAGAATTAAGGTTACACACTGAATGAGTGATTAATATAGTCAGAAATTATCCCAAGATAGCTATAGTACAAGGGGCCAACTATAAACATATTGGGTAGTGTTTTCATTGAAAAAAACAAAAACATGTATCCTATTACATTCAGTTTTGCCCATAAAAATAGGTATTGCATTGTAACATTTAATGAAATGATGGCCTTTCGTTGAAACACATTTTATTGTGGGAGTATTTTAGATTTGTACTATATTTTTATTTCTAAGAGTTTAGGAAGCAAGTGTATATGAAAAGGTCTAGCCTAATAATTTTTACATGTATAATTCCTTTTGCAATATCCTCTGAATTAGCTTAGTGTGGACATTATTTCGGATTGGATACATGGCTGTGCGACACTCAACCTTAGGGATGTTTTTTCCAAGATACTCATCCCCCAAACAACTGCCATTGGCATGACGATTTCAAGAGCTTTCTCATTCCCAGATTGTTTGATGTGTTTCACCGGTATGCACTTGAGCTTCTGTGTAAAGCGAGGGTAGTGGGCTCATCCTTGGAGGAATATAATAACCCATCATAAGGAGCTAGCACAAGAGCGGTGTTTCATTTCATAAAAATATCAATGCAGACAGGTCCCCAGGCTTATAGATATGCTCCAGAATACACTGTGTAACTAAGGTTTGGACTTTGCAGTTTGCTCTACCTATCATGCCACGGTCCTCAGCCACCCTTCCTGCTGCTGGTTTGGCAGCATGTGAAAAAGTGTGGCCACCCAAATGCTAGTTAGGACCACCCAGATGGCCAGGCTGAGCACGCACTTTCCATATGCTCAAGACTAGAATTAATTGTGAATGTAATGAGTAGAAAGAGATGCCTCAAGCACCTTCGAGAAGACAGATTTACTCCCTCAGAATCCAGGGAATAACAGATGAAAGGAAGACCCGGCTCTGGGTAGGAGATGGAGGGGGCCTCACAAAATATTACTTCACACTGATTGGCTTCAGTGGTTTCCCTGTGACAGTGTTAGTAAGTGTGTTCCACCTGAGGACCTTCTGCAAATGCTGTTATCTTCCCCAAACACCTAACCCACCAACGTGTGTATGCGAGTAAAGGCTGCAGACTCTGGTTTCTGCACACACGTTGATCTGCAGGGAGCTGGGGCTGTAAGCCTGCATGCAGTCTTCAGCTGATTCCTGCAACACCCCGGATGTTCCACCCAGGTTTTTGGCATACCTATCTTTGAACCTAAATTATCCCCTCTTCCCACAAAGTGAGCATTTGCAGCTGCCTGCTAGTATTCTGATGAAGAAGAGTATAAATAGGCTTCACAATTTTCAGAAATTCTTCTGTTGAACGTGATGGGAATCCAAAGAATCTTTGCAGCTCTATTTTACTTACATTGCCTCCTCTGCCCAGAGGAAAGAGGTGACTGGGCAGTGCTGGCTTTCATTTCCCTGTACTTGCCTCCAGACCCGGCAAGCACAGCAATTAGAAAACCTCAGTGCCGCATCTATCTCTGTTACTTACGGAGATGTCTTAACATGTTCATTCAAACTTTACCACCTAACTATAGCAATTCAAAGGGTACAAAGGGAATAGAAGAATAACACCTATTTTTATCACTTTTCCATTTTCAAGTGAAGAGTTATATTTCCTTAACATGTAGTTCTTAAACTTCTGCAAATGGAGCAATAAATCTGAAATACTTGTTTTAAAATAATCAACTTGTCTCATATTGAAAGACAAAACATGCTTTAGAAGATTTCCTTCCTTTCTTCTTTCTTCTCTGTTCCTCCTTCCTTTTTTTATTCCCTCTTCCCTTTCTTTTTACTTTCCATCCTTCAATTATTTCTTCTTTCCTCCCTTCTTTTCTGCCTGTCTTTCCTTTCTTCCTCCCACTTTTCATTCCTTTCTTTATTCATCCTTTCTACTGCAGTACACAGTTACTGAAAAGATGAAGTAACTTTTCAGACATAATATTTTCCCACCAAACCCCCATAATACTGAGAAACCCCAGTCAATAACCTAGCTCACAATGTACAGGATATCATCATTCTCTCTACTTGGAAGTGCTAAAAAGGAATGCATATACCCGCTGAATAAATACGCAAGTCATTTAAAAACGGACACAGGAAATGGTCATAAAAGTCTACTTTTGTCAAATGCAGGATTGGATTACACATTGTAGATGCTCCCAATTCTGGCATCGACACTTCCCATTGTGATCCAATCTGAAAATAATGCTAAACTATAAAATAAGAGGAGAAAAGCTGTGATATTGTGATTTCTAATAGGAAACATATATTTTGATCTCCATCCTCAATTCCAGACAAAGAGCTCTAAAAACCCCTGCTATTTCCTGAGTGATAAGGGTGCTAGGTGCATCTTTGTTCTCGTATTTGGTCTTTGACCCTGGCTCAGGACACAGAGTTCCTAATCCCTTGGAATTTCCTGGATGATAGCAGTGTCTTTTGTTTTAACGAGATGTCCCTTGGTGCTCCTGGATGGGGACTGGTCACCAGAAAGCCATGATTAGAAAGATGGAACTTTCAGTCTTATGCCTCCATCCTCTGGAAAGGGGAGAGGGGCTGGAGTCTGAGCTGACAATCAATCATGCCTACATGATAAAGTCTCCATTAACATCCCTTAACTCTGGGATTCAGAGAACTTCCAGGTGGGGAAGCATCCACATGTCAAGAGGGTCACACACCCCAATGTCACAGGGACAGAAGATCCTGTGTTTGAGGAACCTTCCAGAATTCATCCTATGTATCTCTTCATCTGGCTCTTCAGATGAATCCTTTGCAAATGAGCTAGTAAATGTAAGTAAATTATTTTCCTGAGTTCTATGAACTGCTCTAGCAAATTAATTGAACAGAGTAGCTAGTTCATTGGTCAGAAATTCCGGAGGTCCAGACTTGTGATTGGCAACTGAAGTCGGGGGCAGCCTTGTGAGACTGAGCCCTTAGTTCGTGGGATTTGACTCTGGTAGACAGTGTCAGGCTTGCTCTGAATTATAGAACACCTAATTGGTATCCACTAGAGAAAAGTATCTGTGCTGTGTTGAGTGTAAGAATAGGAAGGCCAGGTGCAGTGGCTCACGCCTGTAATCCCAGCACTTTGGGAGGTCGAGGCAGGTGGATCACAAGGTCAGGAGATCGAGACCATCCTGGCTAACACGGTGAGACCCCGTCTCCACTAAAAATACAAAAAATTAGCCAGGTGTGGTGGCAAGCGCCTGTAATCCCAGCTACTTGGGAGGCTGAGGTAGGAGAATGGTGTGAACCTAGGAGGCAGAGCTTGCAGTGAGCCGAGATTGCACCAACACTCCAGCTGGGCAACAGAGCAAGATGCCATCTCAAAAAAAAAAAAAAAAAAAAAGTAGGAAAAACACTTAGATTTTTCCTATCTTATGTGGTAGCCAACCAGGTTCAGATTTGTCTCATGATGACTATGTTGATGTTCTTTGTAGTTTAGATATAGAAGTTCCTTCAAAAAGATTCTGTTTTTTTGTGTGATGGTTATTCTTGCACTGCAGGTGCTCAAAGCGTCTGTCTGGTCACTTAACCCTGCTACCGTTCTTTTAACATTACAGGTCACTGGAGGAGGAGTTGGTTTATACATATGATTCCAGCCTCTTCCCAGTTAAGCCCCTTCTTCGGTGCTCAGCATTATTTTGCAGGGGTTGACGGCACACCTGTAGACTAGTCAGTGCATGTTTATTAGGCATTCCATAAGGGAAACACATTGGGGGATGAAAAAAGGCAAAATCAATTTTTTTCTGATGTTTTAAAAATTTAGTTGCCGCAATGAAGGAGCATAAGGAAAAGAAACATATTGCTAACAATTCAAGTGCTAATAAACCAGGAGAAAAATGGGTGGTTTAGGTGATAACGGCTACAGGATATAAAAGGAGGCTATAACTTATTCTGAATTCTGCTTGTTATAGAGAAATTCAGACTTGATTCATCTTGAAAGGAAATCAAGATATTATCTAGGCAAAGAAAAAATGGTCAAATGTTCATGGTATGAGTGAAAAAATATATACATCATATTTGAGGGCTGGTGAGTCAGATAAACTGAAGTGAATGTTTTTAACAGGTAGGTAGTTGGGGATACATTTATTGGGTAGGTTAGCTCACAATTGTAAAGGTCCTCAAAAACACCACCAAGGAATCTGGAATAAATGAGGAATCCCGGCAGTCTTGACCAAGAGCACGGCAGGGTTGAAGACGTGTTTCCAGATTGGCCTGGAGGCAACGTGTAGCATGTACCGGAGTTGGGAACCAGGTTATTGTACCCCCCCTTATTATTTAGCATTCTCTACACTGTCAAGCTTTGGAGCAAGTTGAAAGTTCCCCTTAGACCTGCTTGGTAGCCTGAGAGCTCCCTATCGCCTGTAGGAGGCGCCATACTGCTCAGCAGCAGGGTCTTCCGGCTGCGGATGTCAGTCATGATGCTTTCCTCAAAGCTCTTCCGCATGGCACAGCTCACCCATCTACGGATGCACAGTCACACCCGGAAGACTAGACAAGTTGTCCAACCAAGAGTGGAGCTTGGCACTTCCAAGCTGCTGTCATTCGGAACTCTGGAGGTGTACGAAGATGTCCTTGATTTATATGAAGGTTTCCTACTACGATCGGGTCCTATCTGAGGTCAGTAGAAGGCCCAGAGTTTATTTTACCCAACGTCCTCAAAAGGCATTGCTTTTCACTATGTGTTATGATAAAAGTCAGTCATTTTAAAAGTTTCTCAAATTGATACAACTTGGCTTCATAAATATCAATCAGTTGTATGTATCTGTAATGGATAAAGAACAGTTAAAACCATTATTCTCCTCCCAATCAGGTGGTCTATAATTTTAGGAAGATTCCTGCCTTCTAAGAGCTCATGAACTCAGTGAATTGTGCTACCTATTGTAGGAGATGTTAACTCCTATTTTCAGGGACACAGCTCCACTTATTTTCAAGTCTGCTTTGAAAATAGATGTGGTCATGTAACCAAGTTCAAACCAAAAGAATGATCAGAAGTAAGAAGTGCCATCTGGGTCTAGTCCTTAAACTGCACGATATGACTTCATGTCCTTCACCCTTTATGGCAAGCTGCAATGGAGATAATCCCAGGTTGGCTTTAGAAGCCATACATGGTAGATGACAAATATTTATGAACATAAATCCCTAAATGACTGTGAGGAGATGGATCACCCACTGATGTATCCAACTACTAACTAATGTTACCTGAGTAAGACGTCAACTTTTATTGTGCTTGCACCATTATAAATTCTGGAAACTTCTGTTATATAGCAGTTAGTTTACCATGGGTCATATAGACAGTCAACATTTGGTTTATTCTACCAAGATTAGCCAATAAAAAGGGTTTTAAAAGGAAGTAAATTCATGGAAAGGAAATAAATTTTAAATACTGAATTTTGAGGTCAACAAAGCTTTAAAAATATAGAAATTGAAGAAAATTCAGGTTATGTCATGTTTATAAACATTTGGTGTATACACAAAATAATTAGGCATATGTAGATGATTAATCACTCTCAAGGACTCTTAATTAGTTGTGTGTTTTGTTGAAAAATAATATCTAAAATATTTATGAGTGTTAGTACAAAGTTCAATTTTTAGATTTCTTATCCTTGTATTTTTTGAAACCTATAGAAATTCTGTGTGTAAAGAAATTCTTACCATGGTTACAGCAAAAAATATTTTGAAGAAACCTTCTAAATTATGTCTTTCAAATATATTTTCATGATATGAACTGTAGTTCTCACCTTCTTAGGTTAGCTATTTTGTTTAGTTGACCAGGATTGCTTCAAACATATACAAGAAATACACTGTGTGAACCACATCGTTTATTAATTAGTCAAAGCTTTTCCAAATTTGTTAAAAAGAAAAAAATTGTCCAGCATGTTGTAGGAATAGTTAGAACTAGGGTAGATCTCAAAACTACCTCTCCCTCTTTGATATGGTTTGGCTCTGTGTCCCACCCAGATCTCATCTTGTAGCTTCCATAATTTCCACGTGTTGTGGGAGGGACCTGGTGGGAGGTGATTGAATCATGGGGGCAGGTCTTTCCTGTGCTGTTCTCATCATAGTGAATGGGTCTCTTGAGATCTGATGGTTTTGTTTGTTTCTTTGTTTTGAGACGGAGTCTTGCTCTGCTGCCCAGGCTGGAGTGCAGTGGCGTGATCTCGGCTCACTGAAGCTCCACCTCCCGGGTTCACACCATTCTCCTGCCTCAGCCTCCCAAGTAGCTGGGACTACAGGCACCTATCACCACACCCGGCTAATTTTTTGTGTTTTTAGTAGAGATGGGGTTTCACCATGTTAGCCAGGATGGTCTCGATCTCCTGACTTCGTGATCTGCCCGCATGGGCCTCCCAAAGTGCTAGGATTACAGGCATGATGGTTTTAAAAATGGGAGTTTCCCTGCACAAGCTCTCTCTTTGCCTGCTGCCATCCATGTAAGATGTGATTTTCTTCTTCTTGCCTTCTGCCATGATTGTGAGGCTTCCCCAGGCACGTGAAACTGTGAGTTCTCCATGAAACCTCTTTCCTTTGTAAATTGCCCAGCCTGAGGTATGTCTTTATCAGCAGCATGAAAACAGACTAACACACTCTTTAAATATTAAGCTAAATAATTAAAGAGCATTACAACAAAATATTAAGTTCTCATGCACAATTTCAGCTAATAAAATTTCGTCGGGCATCTATTTTTTAACTATCATATGGCTCCTTATTTTCATTTCATAGTGTTTTTGTGGTTTGTAAAATGTATACACAAATGTGTACATATTCTTACCCTTGTCTTTTTCTGTGTGCAGATGATGAACTTGGGGTAGAATGGACCTTTTGTTCAGAGAGACATTTTGTTTTCATAGCCTCTTTGACATTGGAGTCTAATAATATCTTTCCTAAGGCATTTTGTTACCCTGAAGGGAATTTTAGTGGCAATTCACTTAAAGCAGCTTTTTGATGTTGTAAGTGTTTTTATTTTTTTGGTTGTTGTTTGGTTTGGTTCAGAAGTAGAGATCACAGATGATGAATGCAATGATCTGCAATATTTTAAGGTCCTTACTTTGCAAAATAGGTCAGAGATATAAAATTGTATGTTGAAATAGTAGCCAGTAAAAATTTTGACATTCATTAGGGGTGCAATAATAGTCTCAACATATGCCTCATTCTAAGATCTTAATGATAAACTCTCTTGGAAGTTTGATTGATTGTTTATCTGGTTGTTTCACCTTTATCTCAACAATTTTACCATGGCTTCCCTAACATTTATTTCATCTTGTGTGAAGAATATTTCACATGATTTCCTGGGAAATTTTTCCTTTTCTTGTTATTATATCTTCTTTGTATTAACATTGACTATACAAATGATTGAGTTAAATTTAATGAATAATTCTTCCCTGGTTTCTTACATATTGGTGAAGACACATCTGTAATGCATTGCTCCAAATACATTGTAGACTCTTAACGGTGAAGGCATCTTACATGTATCATGTGATACTCTTATCCATGTCACTTGCTATTCATCCTGATGGACTCTTTTATGCAGTATCATCAGTATCAAATCGAAACCACTAGTTGATGGCAGATTCTAAAGCAGAAAAAAAATATGTGAACACAGCTAAGCAATGAATCATTCAATCATCACTGTGATTTCAGCATTCAGTACCTAACAACAGAAATGTAGTTGTACTTCCTCAGTCAGTATTCCTGATAAAAAAAATGAATTCCATATTTCATTCCTTCTTTATCTTTCAATGTTAAACATTGTTCAGTATTGTCATTAAAAAAAGAAATGCAAAAACTTTGGAATTCTCTGTTGAAGTTTTGTATTAAGAGAGATTGTAAATGACAGGTTGGAATAAAATCATCTTGGAAGAATGTAAAATATTTCTGCAACCAAATAAAAGCATTATTTTGATCATTATAATTTCTACTAATAGTATACAATGTAGATTATGTACTATAAAGAATTTAACCAATAACATTTTTTCATTTTTATTTTGGATTTCTAAATGTAAAATTACTATATGGAATTTATTAGATGTCAGATTTTAAGTTCTTCTGTGTGCATTAGGTATCTTAATTTTTTTGCATCCTTGCAACAGCCTTCTCAGATAAATGGTATGATTATCTCCATGTGAATGTGAGGAAGCTGAGGCACTTTGTAGATAGCGTGTTTGAGGTCACACAGCCATTAGATTGCTGAGCTGGGACTGAAACACAGTTTGAGCAAACTTCAGGTTTTACCCTGTGTGCTGCGCTGACTCTTCACATGTTAAAATTGTAATTCTGCCTTAATTATAAATAAATAATCACTATCATCAGCTTTGGTTTCCCTCTCTTTTTTTTTCAAACTGACAGCTTTGTTCCTATTACTTCTTCAAAAACGAAAGCAAGAAAAATCAAAGAAACTTGTCCTTTCACTTTTCACAATCAGACTTGAATTTTCCCTTGGAGTTATTTTGTTTATTTGTTGTTGTTGCTGCTGTTTGTTTTTATGCTTGTTTTTTGTTTTCTTTTTAACTTGTGATCAAGCTCCCATAACCTAAAGTTTACCATCTCACCCATCTTCACATGCACATTTCAGTAGCGTTAAGTACATTCTTATTGGGAAACTAATCTCCAGAACTCTTCTTTTTGCAAAACTAAAATTCTGTATGCATTAAATTCTATATGCGTTAAGCAGCTGCCTAGTGTCCTCTCCCCACAGCCCCTGACAACCACCATTCTAGTTTCTGTAGATGAATATGAATACTCTAGGCACCTCATATAAAATTGAAAACAGACTGGGTGCGATGGCTCACATGTATAATCCCAGCACTTTGGGCACTTTGGGAGACCAAGAGGGGCAGATCACCTGAGGTCAGGAGTTTGAGACCAGTCTGGAAAACATGGTGAAACCCTGTCTTTACTAAAAATACAAAAAATTAGCTGGGCCTGGTGGCGTGTGCCTGTAATCCCAGTTACTCAGGAGGCTGGGGCAGGAGAATCACTTGTACCTGGGAGGTGGAAGTTGCAGTGAGCCAAGATCACGCCATTGCACTCCAGCCTGGGTGACAGAGAGAGACTGTGTCTCAAAAAAAAAAAAAAAAGAAAAGAAAGAAAAAGAAGGAAGGAAGGAAGGAAGGAAGGAAGGAAGGAAGGAAGGAAGGAAGGAAAGAAAGAAAGGAGAAAAAGAAAGTGGAAACACAGTGTTTGGTGTTTGCCTTTTTATAACTGGCTTATTCCACTTAGCACAGTGTCTTCAAGGCTCACCCATGTTGTAGTGCATCAGAATTTACTCCTTTTTAAGGCATGATAATATCCATTGTATACATTACATTTTGTTTATCCATTCATCCACGATGGACACTTAACGTTGTTTTCTGTTTACTTGTTTTTTAAAAATGTTTTATTTACATTTCATTTGTCTCGGTTGACACATGGAAAGCTGCCGGAACATAAAATGTTACCACCAATTATATGCCCCCGATTTGGAGTCTCACACCTCAGTGGATAATCCGGGATGCTTGAGAATTGAGATTTCTATAATTTATGAACTCTTAATAATGTATGCTTTAATTTAAGATTTGAAAAAGTCAAGAAAACCATGTCACCTTTAGGATAGGTCAACAATGATGGTTTGATTGTAATTGTTCTTCCCAGTTAAACAATCACAAAAGCCACCCAGGTAAACCGTAAGTAGATTTCCTAGGAGTGGAACCGGACAGAGTGAAAAGAACTTAGGTTCTCTTCCATAAACTCCCGAGCTAAATGAGTTGGAATAAATATCTAAACCTCTATTTCCCCACTTGTGAAAGGAGGAGGTTGGACTAAAGGCTCATTTAGTTTCTCTCACTTGCTCAGTATCTTTGGCCCTTGTCACAGGCCATTTCTTTGCTCAAAACAAACATAAGTGAAGTTTTGCAGTGTTTCTCACAAGTGCTCAAACTCACCTAACATCTATCCTACTGGAGAACAAATACATCGATTTGGCAAAACAAAATTATAAATCAAAAAGAACTTCTGCAATAGAAATTTGCATTTAGAAAAGAAATATATGTGAGCAGGAACTATGAGGCAAGGATTAGGAAATAAGCCACTTTAACGCACCTCAGTATTAAAGGGTATATTCACCAATTTGAAAGAAAAACATATTTCAAGTGCAGTCCACAGTTCACTACCTCCACTTTCTGTCAGCAGTTCTTTCCCAGCTGTATCCACTCTTCAAAGGACACATATATGTGTTTTGGACACATGCACTGGGTCATAATTTGCTCTGTAATTCTAGATTTTATTTTCAAAATGGGAATTTTCAAGGGAGCAACTTGCATGCAGTATGCTTTTGGAGAGTTCTAAAGGTTAAGTACAGTATCCAGGAATTTTAAAGCCAAGGGACCTCTGAGTTGTCCCAAAGTATCTATTCATCACGAGCCTATCATTTCACCCCAGGGCTTCAGCTAAATATATTGCATACAAAAAGTAATTTCTTTTTCTAGCTCTGTCCTCCTAGGACCTAGTCAAAAATCTGCATGGTATTTCCAAGGAACATACTTCCTTCTCTTATGCCATCCAGTTTCAAATTTTTATTTATGTTACTCCTCGCAGTACAGACACAATAGCTTCAAAATTGGAATCTCACAAAGCGTTTCTTCTAAAATCCCTCCTTCTTTAGTCCACTTTACACGGAGCTTATGAGAGCAGCCCAGCCGACAAGCGTTCCATGTATGTCAGCATTATTTCCAGCCCACTTGGTTAACCCAGTTAGATGAAATCTGAAGGAATGTCAAGTTGCCTCGGAAGCGAACAAATAGGTGTAGCTGATCCCACATCCCTGTGAATTGGACGGCTTCTTTTCTACCTGCAAATCTCTACCAAACAATTCCTGGGCATTTAGTGACTAGGTTTGTGTTTTCAAATCAATTTATATGGCTAAATGTACTGTTAAAAAGGAAATATTATTATGCAATATTTTAGTATTGTAGAATGAGAGTTTCGTATCTCAAAGGACAGATTTAATCTCACCAAACCTGACTTTCCTTTGTGCTGCTGCTTCTCTTCTGAATGACTCTTATTTTTTCTTCCTGGTTCTGTGTGGCCCTCTCAGTTTCATAAACTCACCCTTATAAATTGGAAACAATTTTAAATGCATTCCAGGCCCTCATATGCCTATAATCACGCCGTTTTCCTGGATGATTGGCATCATTAAAGAGTCCCGTTTTTCACTGTCTTCTGCCTGGTCGGTTGTCATGTAAGTTACAATGAAATTGTAGCACTGCTTTTATTGGAAGTCAGTGTTCCCTCAGCCCACTTACCTTGTGATCCAGCATCTACAATATAATAGACTCTCAAGAAAACATCGTCATAACCAACAAGGCAGAATACTTGAGTCATTTTTGCCCAAACCAGCATTTCCTAAGTAGAGCCTGATTTCAACACCATGTCCATGCATGGATATGTGTAGACACCAACCAGGCTACGGAATGTTTGAATGGATAACTTCCAAGTTCACTAAGTGTTTGTCTTTCCGGTGTAATAGTGAGGAAATTGGCCTTAGCTTGACTCTCCAGATAAAGGATTTTCTGAAGCCATTCTAGGTCTATTTCTGGTGTCTTTACAAATTAAGTCTTATTAAAGTAGTCCTGGGATGATGCAGTACAGATGCTCCTCAACTTACAATATGGTTATGGCCCTGACAAACTCATCATACCTTGAAATTATCATCAGTCAAAAATGCATTTAATGCATTTAATACACCTAACCTACCGAATATCATAGCTTGGCGTAGCCTACCTTAAATGTGCTCAGAACACTCACATTAGTCTTCTCCTGGTCAAAATCACCTAACGCAAAGCTTATTTTGTAATAAAGTGTTGAATATCTTATGTAATGTCTTGAATACTGTACTGAAAGTGAAAAACAAAATGGTTGCATGGGTGCTCGAAGCATGGTGTCTACTGAGTGTTTATTACTTTCACACTGTATGAAGTCAAAAAATCTTAAGTCAAAGAATAAAAAAGTCTGTACTTAATTGAACTAAAGAAAGTTTCAGTCAATTAAAGATCTACGTCAGGAAGAGAGACAAAGTAAGACTTCTGTAGAGAAAAATGGGGCATTCAAAGAGCTGCAATGCTTACACACATTTTTAAATCATTGTAAAACTAAACGAGATAATTTCTGCGACTGGCCTGGAGGCTAATGAGCTGTGTTGGTTGGGAGGCCTGCTTACAGGTGGGATTGTTGCTATCGCATAATTCATCAGTCATGATTTGGCCTGTGCAGTATTAGAAATCACTTTGAATATACATTGAGTGGAAGTGCCTTCTGCTAGTCATTGTCATCAGCAAACATTTCCTAAATGCTTACTGAGTGTGTGTGCAATACTGTCCTTGGCTTGCCACTAGCTCTTTCCACCTGCAGCCATTTCCAGGACAAATCCTCATTGACTGATGTACCCAGCAAGAAACAAACATTTTAGTTTCTCTTTTTTTTTTGAGACGGAGTCTTGCTCTGTTGCCCAGGCTGGAGTGTAATGGCATGAGTCTGCTCACTGCAACCTCTGCCTCCCGGGTTCAAGCGATTCTCCTACCTCAGCCTCCCAAGTAGCTGGGATTACAGGCACACGCCACCATGCCTGGCTAATTTTTGTATTTTTACAGAGATGGTGTTTCACCGTGTTAGCCAGGCTGGTCTCAAAATCCTGATCTCAGGTGATCCGCCCACCTTGACCTCCCAAAGTGCTGGGATGACAGGTGTGAGCCACCATGCTTGCCCTGGCTTTCGTTTAAATGGCACACTGATACGGTTTGTCTGTGTCCCCACCCAAATCTCATCTTGAATTTCCATGTGTTGTGGGAGGGGCCTGATAGGAGGTGATTGAATCATGGGGGCAGGTCTTTCCTATGCTGTTCTCGTGATAGTGATTAAATCTCATGAGATCTGATGGTTTTAAAAAGGGGAGTTTCCCTGCACAAGCTCTGTCTCTCTTTGGCTGCTGCCATCCTCATAAGATGTGACTTGCTCCTTCTTGCCTTCTGCCATGATTGTGAGGCTTCCCCAGCCATGTGGAACTGTGAGTTCTCCATGAAACCTCTTTCCTTTGTAAATGGCCCAGTCTCAGGTCTGTCTCTATCAGCAGTGTGGAAATAGACTAATACACAGACACTACGTTTCTACATAGACCCCCAAGTGTCTTCGTTTTGTTGTAAGTGTGACAAGCATTTTTTCCCTTCTGAGTAAATATTTAATTCCATCTATAAGTGAACAAAAATGAGAGAAAGCTCACTAGCAAATATTATTTAAAATAACTTTTTTATACAATGCACTTTCTACACAATTACAGTCATTGTAGAGAACACAGATTTAACCTTAATATATTCCTTTGTTTGGTGAGCTAAATTGAGAACCAATGAAGTTTTAAATGCATAGGGGAGAAAAGAAACAATAGGAAACCAAGAGAGCAAATGCTGTTTCAAATTAAATGAGGGTAGAATTCAAGGAATTCTAATACCACAAATACACCTCTAAATTTGATTCCCATTGGTTTCAGGTACAACTCTTAATTCCTACTTCACCTCTTTTTATGTTGTGGGGAAAAAAATGATCAAGAGAGAAAAGAAATTGGTAATTTCAAAGCTTTTTTTTTTACAGAATACACCCTTGAAAGTTTATACAAAGTGCCAGCATCACTTGAACTTTTAAAGATCTAACTTTCTCTAGCAGTGAGTTGAACAATATTACAGCAATAATCTATTACCCTTTAGTTAAGTTCTAAAGTCGGTACTTGACTGTAATCACAGGAGACCTTAGCAGCCCCCAACAGCTAAAAGTCCAGCCCATGCACCAGCACTTTCATATACTCGCTGGAATGGCCGATAAGGGCTAATGGTGTTACCCGAGAGCCTACTTTACCTTCAGAATACCTTCACACTGTTGCAGTGAAATAAAAGACAGTGTCGAATCTCTAAGCAAAAGGTTTTCCTTGAGAATATATATAAAAACAGAATTGCAGTCCAGGGTGTACGCACAGCCCACGGTGGTCTTGTATGCCCTAGGAAGAAAGGAGGAGGTTGGAGTTTTCTTGGGAAAGAGAAATGTGATGTAAATTGTTTTCAAAGTGAGTTCACTGGTGCTAGTGAAGACTGTCGGGAGCTGGCAAGTCCCACGGGGTGAGAAATGGTGACAGGTACAGTTTCACCTGGACATTCTTAGAGTCAGGGCAAGTCATTTGGGCAGCCTCCGGGCAAAACTGGTCTTGAGGTTCTAACTGCTCTTCTGGTAGCTGGGCTTTCCAGACCGTTCCTGGAGTGGGCGCTTTGTGTCCTGCTTTTTACCAAAACCCCTTCACTCTGATTCTTCGCGTGTGACAGGAATAACTCCAATTCGCATAATCACTTCTCAAGCACTAGCAGGGCCTGCGGTAATGTGGAGAGTCAGGCTCACAGCACTCCCTTAACATCAGTGGGCACGTATTTTGGTTTTAGATGAGGCATTGAGACACAAAAAGCAATTTTATTCTTAGACACATGGCAACTTTGATGGTTCAGCCAATGGCTAAAATGAAGCTTACTATTAATTGGATTTTAAAAGTAATATTTAGTAACTTTTGGGGTCCCTGTAGATTGACTTTCTTGTACAATTGTTGTTGTTATTGTTAGCGTTCTTTGCATTTCGTGGCTTTAACACGGGTAGTTTATTACCATAATGAGAGCTATCTTTATTTCTTTCTGCTATGTGACTTTTAAATTCCTTGAGGACGGATTATGAAATTTAGCTGTTTTTCAGTGAATTTAAATATTGCTGAAGAAAAATATTCTAATTTAACCCAAGTCACTGAAAAATTAAGCAGTTAGAATTAAAATAAGAAGTCACCACTTCTTTGCTGGAATAATTTCGTTATTGAGGAAGTTAAGAACATGAAGGCATGAAGGCTGGTACTTGCCTTCCACCAACAACATATAAGAAGGGCTTAGAGTCTGTGTATCTTTTCACGGTGACATAAACAGAATGGTCTCAGTCATATTCGTTTCATGCCATTTCCCTACTCATGTGCCCTTCTTACTTTGAGGTTTGGAATCACAGTAAGAATAATACTGGAAAGGATTCTAAATGTAGTTTTGTCTTTAGAAAAGCAAACTATGCTACCTCATTCATGTTTTACTCCAAAGGAGATTTTCAAAATATACTTGGCAGGGTTTAAAAACTGCTGGAGCTGCACTTTAGAAGTGTGGTTTTAGAAACCATCGCATAAATACAGATAAACTTTATATTCATCCTTTGGTGTTTACTAACCATACAGAAAAGGAATATTTAAAGCCCAACAAGTCTCATATTGCAGTTTCGGATGCCACATTTCTCCAAGTGTAAACAGAAATAATTAAGGTAATTATTGCTTGAGTCCTCTGGCAGTAAAGTACGTTTATTTTAAGCAATAGATGTTCAAAAAGATGTTTGAAAATACATGGCTCTACCTGAACCACAATTGCATAAGGAAAGAGAAAAAATATATCTGCAGCAAGATTTTTACAAGCCTGCTGCAGCCTTTCTTGCCCATGTAAATAGTTTCACTGCTGAAAAGCTGAGTCATTGCTTTTTCCAACAATGGTTTCTCACTAAGTAAAAGAAAACAATCTCTCTCTCTTTTTTTTTCCCCAGAAGCCAATACACAGAGGCTGTTAATTAGTGTGTCTATGGGTGGCATTTGAGACTCTACCAGGCCAAGCATTCTCCATTATGGCTAAAGTATCAAATTACCCCCAGCAAGAGGCCTCCTAAGGCCACTAGCATGCCAGCAACACCCACAGCCCATTTTGGATTTTGCAGAAAGAGGAATTTGAAGGACTATTAAACACGGTGTAAAATGCTCACAACAGATCAGCATAAAGCCACACAGTGCAGGTGTTTCTGTAATTGGAACAATGCTGTGTGTTCAGTGGCCCTCACGCTCTCCCTCTTCTCCAGCCCTGCTTTGGGTTTTACAAAGCGGTTCAGGAAACAGAAGTGCTGACTGGACTTTTCTGAAAATTTAGGCCTCCACGTTTGGTATAAAGTCAAGAGGTAGGTTTTGTTTTTCCACCAACCTTTTCTTAAGGAGCTGGCATTCCCATCAGGAAGATGGGCATTTACAGTTCCTTGAATAAGGCTATTTGAAATCGAATATTCCAGATGCATGACAAGTTGACACATGAGGGATTAAAGAATATGTTGCAGAACATATTGCAAATGGTACAAACCCCTTTATTTCTGGAACTACTTTACAAATTTGAGCTAACAATATTTACAGAGTAATCCTTAGATTAATCCAAATAACATGATTGCATGCTTTATCTGAATACTTACTGCTTCCACTCGAATGTCTTAGATGGCTAAACACTGCCCCTAATTTCTGTTATGTTTGCAGATAACATGCTGATAGAAATTGTAAAGAACCAATGAAGGAAGATGATCCTTTGGGTGTTTAGCAGGCAGAGTGCTTTCATTTTGCATATTCTCTCCTCAGCTGTGTAACTAACACCTTTGTTCCGTGAGCCATGCTCTCTGATTGCTACAAGAAGTACCTTGTTTTTCATGCTGCTTTTAGCAAAGTCTGCAGTTTGCTACATTGCTAAAAAGCTCCCTCTTTTTCCGCTTGCAGGTGATGAGTCTATGAAGCAAGGTGTTCTCTTTGTACAATTATCTGGACCCACTGGTGCATTTGAAGGCTGAATACCTTTGTTGTGGGGAAGAGCTGCTCTGACAGAGAAATGGCTTTCCTTGAGAAAATGGCTCACTGCTGAAGAAGTCTCTATTATGAAGAGGCTTCTTGTTAAAATAATTATTTGCTTCAGTGCAGGTTGATGACAAATAATAATATAAGGTACAGATCAAAGAATCCAAATATTAGAACATGGGCTACAGAAGATCCATCTCCAAGCTTCCCAACTTTCTTTTCCAGAGATTAGGGAACAAGATAGAAGACCAAGCCTATGACTCGTCCCACTGATTGTCAAGTTGAAACAGTGGAGGAATTGGAAGTTAGTTTAGCTGAAAAGAAAACTAAAATGAAAATTTAAAAATTCACAAAGTATCAATTATGAAAGTGACCTTTAAGAGAAGATTGAAAATTAAGCCATTTACACTCAATATAACCAAAACTAGACAAGACCCCTTTATGAATTCCTAGAGTCATCTCTATAAATTATGATGTGTAATGAATATCGTCAACGGGACGATAATCTATTTGATGTTGATGTTGATGTTGAGGCTTCTCACTGGAAAGGTCGTCTACTTGCCTTTATGGTGTATTATGGTATGATCACAAGCTCTCCTTGTACTTCATATTTCATTAGTTGAAGTGGTGAAAATTAAATGTAAATGACTAAAACATTATTCAAAACTGATATCAGCCATTGGACACTTTATCTATCTTGCTCATTTTTATCATTTATACATTACTTCATGTATTGGTTACTTTTTATTTTATATGTATGTCATATAAATGTTTCCCATATAAAATTATCTTTCATGAAGACAGAAACTGCCAAATAGAATTATGACTTAATGGGGATATTTTTATAATATGCATGGCGTGGTATGCAGGCCACTTGTCTAATAACTTCGGTCCTGATGTATTGAAAGCATATTTACGAATATGTTGCACATCATTGAAGGACAAAAGATTCATTTCCTTGTTATAGATGCCATTAGTTTCATTTTATATGAGTGCATTTCATCAGCTTACTGCCATTTCCTTGAAATTAGCAAATGAATCTTCTTATTTTTAATTGATAAATTGCAGTTTATCTGAGTGTGCTTGCTGAGAGATGACTTAAAATGAATATGTGAGTGAGTCTAAGTTCAGATTATAGACATTTCACTGTGCATCAGAAAATGAAAAGCACCAATGATGATATAGCAGTTTTTGTTAAAATAAATCAACTTTGAAAGATAATAACGTTCAAACAATTGATCTTCTTAGAGTAACATTTTAAATCATAATTATGATATGATTTTTTTGAAGGAGAAATGAAAGGATTGGTGTTTTCTGACGTTATCCTTGCAAATACTTGTATGTTTCATTTGGCATAACAGATGAATTCTTGTATAGCTGTTTCTGTGTCTGTCGCAGTAATTTATTCCTAAGTTAAATACCTGAAGGAAGATTGCTCACTACAGGACTCTGATAATGAATTGTTTTGTTATTATAGAACATAACTAAAGTATTCTTGTTAAATGTGGCTTTTTGCTTCAAAATTAATTTTAAGGTGGATTTGAATTGAGTACAATTTTTTAAGTATAATGTTGATGGTTTGCATTAGTGAAAACCTCAGCCAAATGGACAGGACATGGGACATGCAAAACCTCCAATAGTCACAATTGCCTGGAGTCCTTTATTTGCCTCCAGGAGCGGTATTGCACACTTTAAAAGCTTGCCCAGGGCCAGTGGCTAACGTATTTCTATTTTACAAGCAGTTTTACCTAACTTCTAGTTACTGGTACTAAAAGCAACGTTTAGAAAAATAAGTAGAAATTATAAGCTTTGCCAGCTTAAACACGCAAATGAAGAAGTTACAAATAAGTGAATGTTCCAGACAGGGAAGTGTACATAGGAGACTGCAGTAGGCTTTTTAACAGTGAAAGTGCTTATTTTTTTCAATTTCAAAACATTTATTCTATCATAAATATGTATACTCATAATGAAAAATATACAATATGAACCAAAAATGTGTTACAAATTGGTTCTTTTATGTGTGATGATACACAAATGTGTGTTTTTTGTAACTTGTCTACTGTCTTTACTTGTCTATTTTTATTGTGAGATGTTGTTGAAATTTTACTGTAACTTTTGCATTATAATTTTTTGAAATATACTGAAATCACACAGACATATAGATGCACATGAAGAAGTATCACTAAAATATAATAGAATAAAGAGTTAAACATGTGAATCTTCCAAAATAAGGCAGGAAAATGGAAGCAGAACAAAAAAATAAATGGGACAAAAAGAAAACATCTTCTAAGGTGGTAAAACCTTAAACCAACACACATTAGTGCATTAACTAAAATGCCCTGAGAACAGCATGTAAAAAGAAATTATTATTGTCAATGAAAATTAGTCCATGAATTGATTAATTGGAAAACAAACTGTACAGCAAGATGCTGTTTAAATAAACACACTTGAAATATTAAGAAAGAGACGAATGGAACGTGCATGAAAAGAAACCTGGAGACCAAGAAAGCACTCAGCATATGGAAACTGTGGTGTCAGTATTATTATTTCAAAAAGGCAGACTTCAACACAATCAGTAAACCACAAATAAAAAGGTGCATGATCATGTAAAGTACAATTAAATGGGAAGCAAAAATAATTTTAAATGCATCTAATAACAGTGTTTCAAAAACTTGTGAGGCCAAAACTGGCAGAAGTAAGGAGAGGAATAGGCAAATAGAGATTTTAATACCTCTCTTTTAGTAATTGATAGAAAAACAGAAAAAATAGGTAATAATATAGAAGATTTAATCAACCCTATCAATCAAACTGACCTAAGTGACATTGCTAGAACATTTTGCCCTAACTTCAGTGTTGCGGGAAGTCGGGGACCCCGAACGGAGGGAGCGGCCAAAGCCGTGGCAGCAGAACATAAACTGTGAAGATGTCATGGACATTCATCAATGACAATGTGTGCACAGCGGGACATGGAAGTTCATTAGTGATTCTAGTTTCGCCCTGACCTCCTGCCTTGTGATCTTTTGTCGCCCTTGAAGCATGTGGTCTCTGTGACCCCCATCCTATTCGTACACTCCCTCCCCTTTGAAAATTGCTAATAAAAACTTGCTGGTTTGACGGCTCAGGGGGCATCACAGAACCTGCCAACATGTGATGTCACCCCGGACACCCAGCTCTAAAATTTCTCTCTTTTGTACTCTTTCCCTTTATTTCTCAGACCAGCCAACACGTAGGGAAATAGAAAAGAACCCATGTGAATTATCAGGGGTGGGTTTTCCCTGATACTTCAGAACACACATTTTTCAAGGCACATGGAACTTTAATCAAGATAGATGATAGATTGGTCAATAAATCAAACCTTAGTAACCTTTATAGGATCAAAATCCTCTAAAAAGCCTTTGTTCTGATTCTCTTACTACAACAGTATGAAAATAGATATCAAAAATAGTGAAACAGCTAAAAATTCCCAAATACTTTGAAATTAACGAATTTCTGAATTACTTAGGTCAAGGAAGAAAAACAAGGGAAATTAAAACATTTTATATCAAATTATGTTGAAGCAAATATTAGAAGAGAAGTCTAAAATAATCATCTCAGCTTATGATTAAAAAGCTATGAAATTAAGAGCAAATTAAACACAGGAGGTAGAAGAAAGGATCCAATAAAAAGGAAAGTAGAAATAAATAACATAAAAAAACTGACGGTGGAGAAAATCAGCAGAGACAAATCTAATGCTTTGAAAGAATTGATAAAACTGATGAACACTTAGCAAGATTGATAAAGAAAAAAAAATTTTGAGTATGAGGGATGAAGGGAGGGAGGTCACTACCCCTCAAATACCAAAATCCTTATGCCAATTATTTCAACTAATTAGATGAAATGGAAAAAAACCTTTTTCAGGACACAAGTTACTGAAATAGACTCACCAAGATATAGAAAAAAAAAATAGGTGTGTACATTGGATTCATAATATTAAAAAGGTATTAATGGCTCATTGGTAAATTCTATCAAATATTTTGTGAAGAAATAATATCAGTCTTACACACTCAGAAAATAGTGAAGGAAGAAAAAATTCATAACTTGCCTAATAAAACCACCACATAATTGATATTAAAATCTGACCAAGATCTTAGAAAGGAAATTACAAACAATATTCTATCTGTCATGAATACAGACTGAAAAGTCTTTAAAAAAAATGTGAGAAGCTAGAATCCAGCAATAGGTCCAAAGTGGGACTCCAGGATCTAAGATTGGTTAACCAAAAAACTATCGGTTCTTCACCATATTAACATAATAAAGGAAAAAGCATATTATTTTTTCAAAAGATGCAGAAAAATAAATTTTCTAAAATTACTAGGTATTTAAGTTTTAAATGCCATGCAGAACATTAAGAATAAAAGGGAAATTTCTTTATGTGATAAAGGGCATCTCACAAAACCCTAAAATTATCATACAAAATTATCATAGTAAAATCTGTACACTTAAAATGTATACGACTTACTGTATGTAAGTGAAACTCCAAAAATGTGACAAGTTAAATGTTTACATGTTTTGTGTGTACTTTAGAATGAGTGTACTCATGAGTAGTGCAAGCTGTTTTATATGATTGTTAGGTTAGGCTCATTAATGGGTCTCTGAAATCGCACATATGTTTAATAATTTTTTGAGTGATAAATACATGATTTATCAGGAGATGTTTTATGTCTTTTAATTTTATTTTAGAATTTTCTATGATTCTGCCAATATTTACTTTATTTATTTATTTAATTTTTAAATTTTTTTTTTGAGACAGAGTCTCGCTCTGTCACCCAGGCTGGAGTGCAGTGGTGCAATCTCAGCTCACTGCAACCTCCATCTCCTGGGTTCAAGCAGTTCTCCTGCCTCAGCCTCCCGAGTAGCTGGGATTACAGGCACGCGCCATCACACCCAGTTAATTTTTCTGTTTTTAGTAGAGATAGGGTTTCACCGCATTGACCAGGATGGTCTCAATCTCTTGACCTCGTGTTTTCTTTATTTTAAGGCTGAGTTATTAAATGCATTGAGGTTGATTATGAAAGTGACCACGCAATTTTCCCCTCCCTAAATTCACGCCTTTCTGATATGCTGTGGCAGGTCCTTCCACCCTTGGATACTTGGAGTCTTGCTCTACCTCCTGAATTTAGCCTTGCGTGTCATTTTGACAGGTGGGATATTAGGAACAGTGAGAACGCTGGAAACTTTAAAATCACAAGTGTTTTGGTTTTTCCCATTTCTTGCTACTCTTGGGATTCCTGTTAACACTGTTATGTGAAGAGGCCATGGACAGACTGCTGGCTCCTAAGAGACAGGTGACCTTGTCCCTCTAGTCACACAAGGTGAAAATCACCCGCTGAATTGTGAGCTACGTATGTGATTGTTTTAAGTCACAAAGCTTCTGGGTGTTTGTTACATAGCAACACTTTCTGATATAAGACATGAGTTTAAAACTGTAACAACCTCCTTTTGAATGGGCAATTTCCTAATTATTTAATGACCTACCTTCATGCTATACTCATCCAATATTAATAGGGCTACCTTGCTTTATTTTGGTTAGTATTTGTGTGGTTCATCTTTCACCATAATTTTATTTTCAGTCTTTCTCTTTTTTCTTAGTGCGTTTCTTGTGAAAATAAGTAAATTTTTGATATTTTTGTTACATTTAATCACAGAAGATAACTTGAATCCTGTGAATTAGATGGTCATTGGCAATGACTGTGGTCTTCATTTTTTCTTTTGCTGCCATCTTTTGGTATTCCTTCTATTTGCCGTGTTTTCTATGTCGTTTTTCGCTTCACTGTATTTTTTCTTCGATTTCATTTTAAATTTAACTTGATTCAAAAGTCACATAGCAAAAATCTATTGTTTTATGTGCTTGAAAGTTTTTATAAGTATCTTTCAAAAATCCAAAATTATTATTATCCTGTGTACATCCTCCTCCTGAAAATGTACACACTTCGGGATGCTCTTGGCTATAATCACCCCCTCGAGCTTATATTTTATTCTTATCCTGATTTTACATACTTATAGATTTTATTCTGTAAATTAAATATTTTTGACATTATATGTGGAAAATATTCTTTTAGGTTTGCCCATGTTTACCAATTTCTTTGCCTATTCCTTTGTGAATCCCAGGTATCACTTTTGAGTTTATTTTTCTTTTCTTGGAATATAAACTTGGAAGTTGCTTTACAATAAGTTCTGTTATAGTTAACTTTCTCAATTCTAATTTATCTGATAATTTATTTTCCTCTTGCAGTTTTGTTTTTTAAAGATAACTTAAATAAATATGCATGTCTAAGTTATAAGTTGTATATATATATATTTTACTGCCTTCTAGCATAAGATATTTGCTATCAAAATTCTGTCAAATTGTCTGTTTTTTAAATAGGTGATTTATTTTCTTTATGACTGTTTCTTATACTCTTTATTATTATTATTTTCTATTTAACAGAGTTAAATGTTGACATTTCCACAAAACAAAAGCGATGGTAAGGAAAGTTTTTTAGCAACTTAGCACCGATCATAATATTTATACGAAACTGCACTAGTAGTCATTACATTATTTACCACTACACACAAGCAGTAATATATGAAATAAAAGATGATTTTACTGGATGATATATTGATGAAACAGTGAAAATTATTATATTGAATCTCAACCCTGAAGTATATGACTTTTTTTTAATAGAATTTCATTTTTACATGTAACAAGTTAAAATCTTATTTTACTCTTTAAATGCACTGGAATTCTCTTCAGTAATTTTTAAGAAAATAAATAAATCTTAACACCAATAAGTTTGAGAACTTCTTAGATCAATCTAAATTAGAAACAATTTAGACAATTTTATTTTTATTCTGTTTTCATCTATTTACCTCCCTGTACTTAGGTCTGTATACTTTTCTCAAAAAGTTTTTATGGATCACTAATTCTCTCTTTAGGTGTATCTAATTTTCTCCTTAATCTTTTCATTGAATTTTAAATGTCAATCACTTTTTCATATACAGGCATTTTAGATTCTGTGTCTGTTATCTCCATTGTATTTAGTATTATAAGTCTGATAGGCTGTAGATCCTCATATATTATCATTATCATTATTTATATTATTTCACTGTTAAATACTGTCTGTCCAAACTTAATTCCTAGGAACTCTGAGGAGCCCGGGTGAGGAGTGGCATCCAATAAAGGTATTCCTTTATTCCTGACAGAAACCAAGGGGGGTTACCCACCTGGGAGCACTTTAGGTAATGTTTACAGGAGATTTCCCTGATCGTGCACGCAATGTAAATTCAAACCCCAGACTATATGAGGAAAGGCCTGCCAATTTTCAGAGGAAAACTTAACATTAGTTTCAGAAATCACATGGAATGTACCAAGACAAACCGTTTTCTGGGTTCATGCCATTTTGAGCAGTGGTCCCCAACCATTTTGGCAAAAGGAACCGGTTTTGTGGAAGACACTTTTTCAATGGAGGACGGTTTTCAGGACGAACCTGTCCCACCTCAGATCATCAGGCATGAATTAGATTTTCCTAAGGAGCACGCAACCCAGATCCCTCATATGCACAGTTCCCAACAGGGTTCGCGCTCCTGTGAGAATCTGATGCCGCCGCTGGTCTGACCGGAGCTCAGCTCAGTGATGCTCCATTGCCGGACACTCACCTCCCGCTGTGCACCCAGTTCCCAGCAGACCGCAGAGGGTACTGGTCAGCAGCCCAGGGGCCGGGGACCCCTGATTTAAGTGATCATTTTCAGCCTATGAACTGTTACTGAGGTTAGGGCACCATTAGTTGTCCTGATTTATGCAGCAGTCAGAGATTGAGAGTCTCCTGTCTGCCAAGGCTAAGTTCCAGTGTCTCATTTCTATCAAAGCTCTCTGCTCCTGCCAAAGATACTTGCATCCAGGACAGCCCCAATCTCTGTATTTATTTACCACTCTGGGATCTGCTTCCTCTTTTGGGGTGGGGGAAACAGAGTAGGAGGCCCTTAGGGATGTCCCTTACCTTTCTGTAGACTCAGCAATGCATTTAAAATTTATGATTGTAATCATCCAGTGTCTATATGTTTTATGCCAGAAAGGGGTTTCAGAGTATCTACCTTGCCATTCTGATGGAAAAATAAATCTATATCCCAGGGCCCTCAAGTGCTTTCTGAAGTAATTTACACACGTACCTAGTTTTGTCCTTGTGTTCGTGTCCTTATATAATTATATCATTAATTATATATAATATAAGTACATTTATATTAAATAATATAAGGAATATTATTTCTTATATTAAATAATACAAATAATTAAGAAATGTTATATAAGGGCCTGAAAACAAGGATGTTGCAAAGCATGTGTCTTTTGCTGCATTGAAAAATTTTAATCAAACAGTAACAGTTAACCAAGATGATCTTGTTTACAAAGTTACAAAGTTTACAAAGTTATTTCACTTGAGTTAGGCAAACTTGAAAGCTTCCTGGTTTCAGGCAACCAGAGAAGAAAATTACTGTTTGAGGAATTTGGGCCCCAGGAAACATGATTCACTGTGTACCTGCTTTACAGAAAAAATAAATATATACAGCTGTGAACAAAACCACTATAATTTTCAAAACTCTCTCATTTTCTGAAGCGTTCCATTTCTAAGTCTGCTCTGAGTCATCTGGCTCATCAGAACAAAACAAACATTGAGGCTCTCCCCTACTGTATTTTAAACTAAGTGATAGGTTGGAAATGATAGTGCTGACAGGCGTGATGGGATTAGAATGCTGACACACAGATAATCCCACTGTTTCTTTTAGCTCATTCAGCCCATGTGGTTTGATGTAAACAGTGTAATATCACCTGCCTCCCTCTGCATGCTCATTAAAAAATGCAAATAAATCCCGGCTTACTTTGACTTTAATGGTTATGGTGTCTGCATTTTGTATTCTCTACTATGAGAGCATTGGTCTAATTCCATTCAAAGTTTGGCCTTCTAAAAACTTTAACTTTCTAGAATGCAATTTTTTTTTTGTTTGTTTTTTACATTGCACAACTGGGGTGTTTATCTGGCTTTTAGTCAATGACTATGGTCCATCTACTGCCTGCATTGATTACTTGATTTGTGGTGAAGGAATAATGAAGTAATCCAACGTCAGAGTATTTCTTTTACAATACTGCTTGCAGAAGCAAACCCTGGAAGTTTGGAGTTTCCTTTTTAATGTTATATTTCTGATGACGTTTGATGAACCAGAAAAAATTGTACTTTTTTTTTCAGATCTGAGGTCTTCCTTTGCCACCCAGTCTGGAGAGCAGTGTGATCATAGCTCACTGCAACCTTGAAGTGCTGGGCTCAAGTGATCTTCCCACCCCAGCTGCCCAAGTAGCTATAGGACTACAGGTGTGCATCACACACCTGGGAATTTTGTTTGTTTGTTTTAGAGATGGGGTTTTGCTGTGTTGCCCAGGCTTGTCTCAAAATTCCTGGCCTCAAGCAATCCTCATGGCTGAGTCTTTGAAGGCACTGGGATTACAAGCCTGAACTACTATTCCTTGCCTTGAAGTTTTCTTTTTAATGTTTTATTTCCAGAGAAATTTGGTGAGTCTGAAAAATTAGAATTTTTTTTTTTTTTTAAATTTAGAGATGGTCTCACTCTGTTGCCCAGGCTGGAGTGCAGTGGCACAGTCTTGGCTCATTACAATGTCTGCCTCATGGGTTCTAGCAATTCTCCTGGCTCAGCCTCCCAAGTAGCTGGGATTACAGGCACATACCACCATGCCCAGCTGATTTTTTGTATTTTGGTAGAGACAGGGTTTTACCATGTTGCCCAGGCTAGTCTCAAACTCCTGAGCTCAGGCAATCCACCCGCCTTGGCCTCCCAAAGTGCTAGAATTATAGGCGTGAGCCACTGTGCCTGGCCAAAAATTAGAACTTTTTAATAATACAAACAATAGGATAAGTGAAATAAACAGAATAATTTGGGCTACTGAAATAAAAAGATTCACTCCAATAGTTAAATATTTAGATTTTATATTTAACCTACTTTATAGACAGATCAAAGGTGTTTTTCATAATAGAACACAATATGCCAAATTATGTAATTGTTTGACTAGGAGGTTGGTTCTACTTAATGTCGTATATTTATGTTTGCATATGACAAGGTCCTTGATTACAAGGATAAAATACCCCGGAAGCCATTTCTGCCCCTCCATGAGCAGAAATACTTACCCTTCTTCTCCTCAGGACTCCGAGCTGGCTGGTATAGAGACCTTTTGGGACCTTCTGGCCCTTTCTTGTGGACTCAATAATGCATTTTCATGTTTAGAGTTGTAATTTATTTGGCATCTGGGTGTTTTATGGCCGAATCTGTGTTTGGTTATTCCCGTGGAAATGTAGCCTGGACCACACGATGTCTAGGTATTTTTCTGAAATCATTTCTAAATGTAATTTAAGGACATTTATACACACAGCGATTAAATTATGCATGTTATTTTACCTGTTCTGAGGGCTTGGAGCTTGGTTCCAGGCATGATCAGACAAGCCATTACACAGAGCTCATGTACCCCAGAGAATGTTCTGAGGATTCTGCAGTGCTGATTCAGGAAGGTGTGCCCCGTGGGATTGTGATGCACTGAACTGTATCCCCTCCAATTCACACATTAAAGCCTGAATCCCCAATGTGACTGCATTTGAAGACAGGCCTTTAAGGAGGTCAGTATGTTAAATGAGTCCACAAGGGTGGAGCCATAATTCAATCAGACTGGTGTCCTTTTTTTTTTCTTTTTTTGAGACGGAGTCTCGCTCTGTCGCCCAGGCTGAAGTGCAGTGGTGCGATATCAGCTCACTGCAGGTTCCACCTCCCGGGTTCCCGCCATTCTCCTGCCTCAGCCTCCCGAGTAGCTGGGACCACAGGCGCCACCACCTCGCCCAGCTAATTGTTTGTATTTTTAGTAGAGACGGGGTTTCACCATGTTGGCCAAGATGGTCTCGATCTCCTGACCTCATGATCCGCTGCCTCAGCCTCCCAAAGTGCTAGGATTACAGGCTTGAGCCACCGGGCCCGGCCAGGACTGGTGTCCTTATAAGAAGAGAGACACGAGAAACGAGTGTGCGCAGACAGGAGACGCCCCTGAGGACACAGTGAAAAGGCAGCCATCTGCAAGCCCAGGGAACATCTCAGGGGAAACCCAAGCCGGGGTGCCTGGATCTGGGACTCCCAGCCTTCAGAGCCGCAAGAATGTCCATTGTTTAAACCACCCTGCCCAGTCTGTGGTATTTTTTTTTTTTATGACAATCCCAGTCAACTAATAAAGGAATGCTCTAGAACAAATAACGATGATGCACAAAGGATATTTTCCAATCATTTATTTCACTGTGTCTTAACCTATGTGGCATAAATAGCATAGACGTTCATATAATTGATTTCATTACTAAATGATGATAGATACAACATTATTACTATAATATACTGTACTCCAATGTGCATTATTATTACTTTTTGAGACAGGGTCTCGCTCTGTCACTCAGGCTGGACCAGGCTGGATGGAGTGCACTGGCACAATCTTGGCTCACTGTAGCTGCTGCCTCCTGGGTCCAAGGGATCCTCCTGTCTCAGCCTCCTAAGTGGCTGGGATTACAGGCACCCGCCACCACGCCCAGCTAATTTTTTGTATTTTAGTAGAGATAGGGTTTCACTTTGTTGCCCTGGCATGAGGCACCGCACCTGGCCCAATGTGCTTCTTTGATGAGGAAGAATTTAGTGAAGTTACCTTTAATAAGAATAATGACAATAGTAGTAACTATATATAGTAAGTATTCACTAACATAGAATAACTCTATAAGATTTGGCCTAATATTATAATAACTAGCATTTGATAAGTATTTCTAATGGCAAACCCTGTTCTCATTCCATGCCTTTCTTACTGTACTTAATAGTATCATCCTTTTTCCTGATGAGCAAATTCAGAGTTCAGAGATACTAACTAACTTGCAAATGGTCATAAAGTTAATTATTACCTAGGACACCAGCATGTTTTCAGGAACCACCTGGGCGTGTACTCCACGGGGCAATATCATTCATCATGCATTTCAAGGTAGAATAAAAATTATGCACAAACATGGACTTGGTCCAAGCCTGTATTTAGCAGATGACTAAGCTAAGTGTCAAGAAAGTTAAAAGACATATACTCAAAATTAGACATCTAGTTACAATGAGAGTCAGAACTAAAACCCAGATTGACTGAACAATTATCAAAATCTCTTTCTGCCACGCTGTGTAAAGTCATACATTTAAAAAATATCATTAAAAAATTACATGTGATAATGAAATATGAGATCTAATCAAAACAAAAATAAAATGACACAAGTAATAATTTATCATTCACCTTATTTCCAATTTTGATATAGTTACCTCTCGTACAGTTATAAGAACATTCACATTTTTAAGAATATTTATACCATTTATGTTTATGTTTAAAAAACGTAGTCAATGGAGAGGTGATGTTGATGTGAGGCTTAAAAGCAAATTTAAAAACAAATAATTAATAAATTAATAAATTAACTTTTCCACCACACCTCTCAAAAAAATGAGAGTATTTTGTTTATCAAAATACAGATTTGCAAATTCAGTTTTGGATTTTCTTTTCTTTTTTGGTTTTTTGAGCCGGAGTCTCACTCTGTTGCCCAGGCTGGATTGCAGTGGCACCATCTCGTCTCACTGCAACCTCCGTCTCCAGGTTCAAGCGATTCTCCTGCTTCATCCTCCCCAGTAGCTGGGATTACAGGCACGCACCACCATGCCTGGCTAATTATTGTATTTTTAGTAGAAACAGGGTTTCACCACGTTGATCAGGCTGGTCTCAAACTCCTGACATCATGATCTGCCTGCCTCAGCCTCCCAAATTTCTGGGATTACAGGCGTGAGCCACTGCACCTGGCCCAATTTTAGATTTTCATTTGAAAATTTAAATCTCTTCATATATCATCAAATTTAGGATTGGAGGCATGAAATTGTAAACTTATTTATTAAAGTCATTGGGCATCTTCTGAATTATGGTTTGCTTTTTCTGATTTAATCTTATAATTGTCTCACCCGTTCTTCACTCACATTATCTGACTCACGTAGAGATTAGAGAAAATAATCTTAGAAAAGCAGTATAGTTGGAATCGTCAAGAAAAAAAAATCTTGTGGGTCAATTCTAAAGACAGTCTTGATGGAATGTTTTAATCTTATTTTAAAAGGTCAAATTCAAAAAGAAAATAAAAGACTTCGAGAGAAACAGGCTTTACTTTGTTTGCTGTTGAAAAACCTTTCCTAGATCTGTAATGGTTCCCACATTACAGACATTTTTGTATATGGACATCTTATTAGACAAATGTGAAGTCAGCACCAACCACTCCTGGGGCCAGTGCATCCAGGAATACAGGTGCAATCTCTCAGGCAGCTCCTCTCTGCAGAGCATCAAGCAGAATAATGTGCATTCCTTCATTTTTACAGATTCCAATGAAGTCAGGTCGGTAACATGTATTAAATCATGCCTGAAAAACAAATTTAGTTATATTGTCTTCATACAATGTCCTTCATATAATATGCAAAATAAGTAAAATGCTATTTTACTGATTGATAACAATGAACTAAGTCTCTACTTTTTGCGTATAGGCACATTAATTTCTTAAAGTATAATTTCCACATACATAAATAGACATTCAACTAATAGCTAATTGCTCACTAAAACGTTACTAAGAATAATGTGAAAAATAGCATTGGAAGAGTAATGGCAAAATGTAAATTGTATATAAGATATATACATATTAAAATATTACATATAAAATATAAATTATATAAACAAAAGAAAGTTATATTTAAAAAATGTTCAAACAATGTGTTTTTTACTTTACCTCGGAATTTTTATACTGATGTGAATAACAATGATTAGCTGAAGCCAAAAAGCATGGACTTTGACTTTATGTTTTGTATATTCAAATGTTTGAATATATTACTGAAAAAATGAATTATCACAAAATACAGCTGCTATAATTGCATTATTAAAGGTATCCTAAATTCTCAGGCAGCAAATGGCCCATTCATCTGGCACTGAAATAACATTCCAACAAACCTGACTCTGCACTCGTCATCTAAGGGACGTAAGAATTGACTTTACCTTGTGTCAGTGGCGGAGGGTTTGTCTTTTCTAAGAGCAAACATTAAATGTAACTACATCAAATCAATATTCGGTACATCAAAGTCAAGGCGCAGATTTGACCAACAACTCAAATTTTAGCATTTTAATAAGTGGTGACTTCAGAGCATTAAAAACTGAATCATTCTTACTTGTGAAGTTGTTAAATTATGGATTTTTCCTGCCTTGTACTTGTGAATTTAAAGATAACATACTATGATTGGTTTTATGTGAGATGGTTTTTGTTTCTAAGGAAACAAAAAAAGTAAGAACTTAATCTAGATTTCATTTGTTAACACTACTAAAAAATTCAATGAATATTTATTTTTTAAAAAAAACCTCCCTTTCAAAGAAAAACCGTGTGTAAGGACAAGAGCAGTTCTTGTAAAATGCAGGGTCACAAGGGTTGAGAAGAATAAGTAGCTGTGAATGTTGAATTTTGTTTAAAGAGGTGAATATGCTTCACATACAGCCATTGTGGAAAGAAGAATATGTAAGTACCTGTTATTCTTTGACAATCTGTTATTTACTGAAAATAGAGTTTTTAAACCAGTTCGTTAAGCTCTGATTTGTGAATGTTAAATTTTTTAGAAAGATTTCATCTGTGAAAATAAAATATGTGGAAACCAAAGGTGGGATTTTTAAAAAATTTATTTAAATCTTAATTAATTTAGCTTTCCATGAACACCCACTTGGCTAAAGAGATCACTAGTCAGAAAGACTTGGAAGGACTTAGAAAATATGAAAGAATTATCTGAGGATAAAAAATTCTATGTATATATTCTTAAAATTGCAAATGATTTTAGTTATATAATTCCTCTTGGCGTTCCAAATTGTGAGTCACTTCTTCTGAGGACAGTAGAATTATGTTTTGGAAGTTACTGAGCTCTGAGGTGCAGTATAGCTATGCCATATTCTGGCTTGCATAAATTAATATCTTTCCTATTTACTGATTTACTTTTCTGGGGAAGGCAGGACAGCCGTTATTATCAGATCATCATTGGAGCTAACAGATCACATAGTGGCAACCATTAAGTCTTGTCGTGCACAGCTTATCTCTTTCAGCTTCTCCACCAGCCCTTTCCCAAGTGTAAGTCATAATCTCTCTCCTACGATCATACTTATTACGCCTCTCCCCGCCCTCACCCACTCCCACACTGCACTTGGCTCTATGTACTTGGGATCACAAAGGCCCTTTGCTTTCACCGTGGTAACTCATTGCCTCTCATGGTTTGGCCAGTTCTCATCTCCCACAAGACATGTTCACATGTATCGAGAGCTTATTTGTGATCTTCAAGATCTTCTAAGTTGTTTTTTCCAAACCTGCCTCATCAGTAATTGTGATATTACAAACTGGGTAGATTTGAAAGTGTTGTAATCAAGCCATTATGAAAAGACTGCCTTAAATGAACATTGCCCCTTCACTGGTCGGAAAGAGGTGCCTGGGGATTACAGAACGTGGATGCCTTGTGGATGGTGTTAACTGGGACTGACTCAAGCTTGTCTGACAACCTGTTTTTCAAAAAAAAATAAATAAATCACTTCCACGACATTGCCTGGTCTAGGTATGCTATTTTTAGTACATGCATAATATGATTTCCCAGAAGGTTTTAGAGAAAAGCGGGAAGGATCGCCTTGTGGCATGCTAAGCATCTTGGAGATCGTGAGTTAATGTTGGATAGTACAATCAAGCTGGCAAACACCAACAACAACCTTAATTTCCTGGTTAGAATTCCCTGTAGGTGGGCGAGTCAATCACAGCCATTTAAATCCTCACACCTGTGCATCTTCACAGTTTGGCTCAATGACAAATTTAAAAACAAAACAAAATAAGCTTCATCCCCAGAAAAACACAATCCTTGAAATGATGAGTGACAAATCCTACAAAAGAAAGTGCTGTGTTGTGGTGTTCTTATATTTTTTTAAGAGAGATTCATGTTTACTGCAGGCAGGCGTGCCTGTCTTCGCATACTGATAAGTTCTCAGGTGCAGTGTCATTGAACTTGAGAAAGCAAAGCTTGCAAAATGAAGAAAAGCAGCTAAGTAAAACTGCTGCAGATTGCAACCACCTGCTCTTAGCCTAGATTAGTAAGTGCTGGAAGTCCGTTGCCACATTCTTAGAAAACAGATCGACCACCACTCTTACTGTCACAGAATACTGATGAGTGAAATGGTTCTTAAATTAACTCGAATTTCACTGTCAATAGCTACTTACGAGAGAATAATCAGTGTGACAGTCCCTTCTGAGAGATTTGTTGGGATCATTGTTTGTGGAACCACTCAGACAACAAGTGAGGTTACAAACCACATTGAAACCCACCTAATAGCCCTACAGAGAGTCATTTCTGATAAACATAGAAATTGTCCCTTCTGGGTCTTAAAGCTTGAAGCTTACATTGGTTGTATCTGAGTTTCTTCCTCAGGAAATGACCTTCAGGCTGCTCCAAAAGAGCATCAAATAACTGAAAGCAGATCACCACACCAGACGATGGGATGCCACCCCTCATTCACCAGGATCCTTTCCTTGCCCCTCCGGAGTTCCTGTTTTCTTACATTGTTACATTTCTTCTCTGCCTTATAAACCCCTAGTTTTAGTCCCTCAGGGAGATGGATTTGAAACTAAGCACCCATCTCCTGGGCTGGGGCACCCAATTAAAGCCTTCTGCTTTTGCAAAACTCTTCTCAATAACAGCGTTTCTGTGCAGTGAGCAGTAGGACCTGGACTGAACCCCTAGTGTTTTGGCAACAATATCATAAATTAACTACTTAAGAAATATGTGCTGAAAACATTTTAACCATATATTATATATGATAGGAGTTATCATTGCTATAGATAGTAAGCTCTGTGAAGGTACAGATTTTACTGTTTTGTTCACTGCTGCATCCTTAGAATGAGAAAAGCCTCCCTCACAGTAAATATTTGCAGAAGAACTGAATATATGTACTCAGCACTTACATAATTATTTATAATTATCTTCTCTTTTATTCATATTATTGAATGTCTAAGTAGCTTTGTACTCAGTGGCCTATGAAGTTCAAAATAATGTTGCCATCATGTATCAGGTATTTTTACATACAACACATTATTTCACATTCATACAGGGTCCATTTTCTTATTTTATAAATAAACCAAATGAGACTCAAAAGTTATTCAAAGACTCATCCAAGGTTGTTTAGCTAGTAAGCGTTGGATTTAGGTTTTGAGTGGCTTGATGGTGTTGATATAATTTAGATATCACATATATTCTAGCTCCCACTTTGATTCTACTGCATTTTGTTCCCCTCTTCAAATAAAGGTATGTGTCTACAGCTATATTTATTCAGTTGGATTTTTTTTCCTATCTTGTACCAATTATTTGCTCATTTATAATGTACACCCACTCATTTTCACAAGGAAAGAGAAGCAGGGTGCTCCTCACTCTGGAGGCTTCGCCTAAAGACTTCATGGCCCGACTGTGTCTGACACATGAGAGGAGCAGCAGCAGCAGGACAAAGGTCCAACAGGCACCTCTCTCTGATCCACTTAGCATGTGACAAAGGAGGGAAGCAAGTCAAACAAAGATGCACTTCATGGAAGCAGGATAGTGGAGATGCAGTAGGGGAAGAAACACACATACACGTCAGTAATCGTGAAATTACAAATATGTTAGATTTGAAAAGGGGGACTTGAAATTATTGTAGAAAATTATTCTAATCAAACCATTATGAAAAGACTACCTTAAGTGAACATTGTCTCTTTCACTTCTATTAAAGTGTGTGAGTTATAGCTTGACCTTTTCTATGGCAAAACTGTGTTGAGTTTTTTCATTTACTGTAGAAAGAGAATACACTCAGTTCTAGAGGTAACTTCTTCTTAGTCCATATCCAGTGTGCTATGTTAGGCATGCATGGGTGAAACTGAAGAGATTGTTGTTGTTGCTGTTGTTAGAAGATTATATTCATTCTACTGTTATTTCAAGAAAGCTGCACTAAGAGTTCTTATTTTATTTACATAGCATTTTACAAGTACAAGTGTTACATCACAACTGCATAAATACTAATACAAATTTCTTAAAATCTTTTTTGAGGGTAATATCAGTTTTTATTCATATACTTTTGTATTTTACTATATTAATACATATTTTTGCAAAAAGCATATTAAAGAAATTTGAAGTGCTTATAAAAATGTATACTAAAAAAATTAATGAGTAATTATTATTAACCCTTGGCATACTGTGGACTTCCAAGGAATGTTGGACGAATATAAACATGCACACATACACACATGCATGGCACAATTTTCTTTCTTTCTTTTACGTTCAGGAGTACACGTGCAGCATGTGCAAGTTTGTTTTAGAGGTAAAAGTGGCCATGCTGGTTTGTTGCACAGATCATTTCATCACCCAGGTATTAAGTACAGCATCCACTGGCTGTTCTTCCTAATCGTCTGCCTCTTCCAACTGCCCCCTACAGGTCCCAGTGTGTGTTGCACCCCCGCCCCACCATGTGTCCATGTGTTCTCATCATTCAGCTCCCACTAAAAGTGAGCACATGTGGTATTTGCTTTTTTGTTCCTGCATTAGTTTCCTAAGGAAAATGACCACCAGCTCCATCCATGGCCCTGCAATGGACATGATCTAGTTCCTTTTTAAGGCTGCATAGTATCCCATGGTGTATATGTACCACATTTTCCTTATCTGGCTTTATCATTGATGGGCTTTTGGGTTGATTCCATGTCTTTGCTAGTAAATAGTGCTGCAATGAACGTATGCACGAATGTGTCTTTATAATAGTACAATTTATATTCCTTTAAAGTATATGCCCAGTAATAGGATGGCAGAGTCCCATGGTATTTCTGCCTCTAGGTCTTTGAGGAATCGCCACACTGTCTTCCACAATGGTTGAACTAATTTACACTCCCACCAACAGTATAAAAGTGTTCCTTTTCCTCTACAATCTCGTCAGCATCTGTTGTTTTTTGACTTTTTAGTAATAACCATTCTGACTGGTGTTAGATGGTATTTCACTGGGGTTTTGGTTTGCAGTTCTCTGATAATCAGTGATGTTGAGTTTTTTCATGTTTTTTGGCCGTACATAGGTATTTTTTGAGAAGTGTCTGTTCATGATTTTTGCCCACTTTTTAATGGGGTTGTTTTTCTTGTAAATTTGTTTAAGTTCCTTATGGATGCTGGATATTAGACTTTTCTCAGATGGACAGATTGCAAAAATTTTCTCCAATTCTGTAGGTTGTCTGTTCACTCTGTTGATAGTTTCTTTTGCTGTGCAGAAACTCTTTAGTTTAATTAGATTTCATTTGTCAATTTTTACTTTTGTTGAAATTGCTTTTGGTGTCTTCATCATGAAATCTTTGCTCGTGCCTACATCCTGAATGGTATTGGTTAGATTTTCTTCTACGATTTTTATCATTTTGGGTTTTATATTTAAGTCTTTAATCCATCTTGAGTTGATTTTTCTATATGGTGTAAGGAAGTAGTCCAGTTTCAATTTTCTGCAGATGGCTAGCCAGTTCTCCCAGCACTACTTATTGAATAGGGAATTCTTTCCCCATTGCTTGTTTTTGTCAGGTTTGTTGAAGATCAGATGGCTGTAGGTGTGTGGTCTTATTTCTGAATTCTCTGTTATGTTCCATTGGTCTACAAGCCTGTTCTTGTACCAGTACCATGCTGTTGTAGTTACTGTAGCCCTGTAGGATAGCTTGAAGTCAGGTAGTGTGATTGAGAGGTGACAGTGTGCTGGCAGCCCTCGCAGCCCTCACTCACTCTCAGTGCCTCCTTGGCCTCCGCGCCAAGAGATATTGTGATTTTTACAAATTAAATGTTTGTGGCAACTCTGTGTTGAGCAGTTCTATAGATTGGCACCATTTTTCCAACAACATTTGCTCACTTCCTGTCTCTATCACATTTTGGTAATTCTCTCAATATTTCAAACTTTTTCATTATTATTATATCTGATTTAGTGATCCATGATCAGTAATGTTTGAGGTTACCATTATAAATTTTTTGGAGCACATGAACTGTGCCTGTAGAAGATGGTGAACTTTAACCGATAAACAGTGTGCATATTCTCACTGCTCCACTGACCAGCTGTTCCCCTGTTTCTGTCTCTCCTTTGGCGTTCCCATTGCCCTAGACACAACAGCATCAAACTGACGACTTACTAACCCTACAGTGCCTCTACGTGTTCAAGTGAAAGGAAAGCACATCTCCCACTTTAAATTAAAAGCTGGATATTGCTAAGCTTAGTGAGGAAGGCATGTTGAAAGCCAAGATAAGCTGAAAAGGCCTCTAGAACCAAGCAATTAGCCAAGTTGTGAATGCAAAGGAAAAGTTCCTAAAAGTGCTAACCTAGTGGACACATGAATGATAAGAAAGTAAAACAGCCTTGCTGCTGATAAGGAGAAAGTTGTAGTGGTCTAGATGGATCAAAGCAGCCACAACATTCCATTAAGCCAAAGCCTAATCCAGAGCAAGATCCTAACTCTCTTCAATTCTGTGAAGGCTGAGACAGGTGAGAAAGTTGCAGAAGAAAAGTTGGATGCTAGCAGAGATTGTTGGTCCATGAGGCTTAAGGAAAGAAGCCATCTTTGTAACATAGAAGTACAAGATGAAGCAGCAAGTACTTGTGTAGAAGCTGTAGCAAGTTATCCAGAAGATCTGGCTAAGATCATTGATAAAGCTGGCTACACTAAACAACAGAATTTCAATGCAGACTAAAGAGCTTTGTGTTGGGAGAAGATGCCATCTAGGACTTTCATAGCTACAGAAGAGAAGTCAAGTCAATGCTTGACTTTAAATCATCAAAGGACAGGCTGACTCTTTTGTTAGGGACTAATGCAGCTGATGAGGTTAAGTTGAAGGCAGTGTTCACTTGCTCTTCTCAAAATCTTAGGGTCTTAAGATTTATGCTTAATCTACTCTGCCTATGCTCTATGACTAGAGCAACAAATCCTTTATGACAGCACATCTGTCTTACCATAAGCTTTACTAAATATTTTAAGCTGACTGCTTAGAAAAAAAGGATTTCTTTCAAAGCATTACTGCTCATTGACAAAGCACCTGTCACTGAGAGCTCTGATGGGGGTGTACAAGGAAATCAATGTTGTTTTTATGCCTGTTAATACAATATTCATTCTACAGCCCATGGATCAAGAACTAACTTAGTTTTCCAGTCTTATTATTTAAGAATTGCATGGGCCGGGAGTGTGGCTCACACCTTTTATCCCAGCAATTTGGGAGGCTTAGGCAGGCAGATCACTTGAGGTTAGGAGTTTGAGACCAGCCTGGCCAACATGGTGAAACCCTGTCTCTATTAAAAATATAAAAAGTAGCCAGGGCATGGTGGCACCTGTCTGTAATATCAGCTACTCCAGAGGCTGAGACAGGAGAATTGCTTGAACCCAGGAGAAGGAGGTTTCAGTGAACTGAGATACCGAGATCATGCCACTGTACTCCAGCCTGGGTGAGAGAGACTCCATCTCAAAAAAAAAAAAAAAAAAAAAAAAAAAAAAACACAAAAAGAAGAAAGAATTACATGTTATAAGCCTGTAGCTGTAGCTGCCCTAGGTAATGATTCCTCTGATGGATCTGGCCAAAGTAAACTGAAAACCTTCAGTAAAAAAGTCATTATTTTTGATGCCATTGAGAGCATGTCTTTCTAAAGTCTAATCACATAGGCTCATCTTTAATAGGGCTAGGACTTTCATGGCAATTAGGAATACAGTCTTCATGATCTTGCAAGTCCATACATGAATTCCAGTTTAAAATCATGGTAATTTATTTGATAATTTTTTTTAAAAAGCTTAAAATAAAGCAAAAATATTTTTTGTTAGCTAGCTTGCAATCCCCCCATTTTCTATTTTACTTTTTTGACATGGACAATTTCATTTTGTTTGTGTAGCTTTTGTTTTTAAATCAGGGGTGATTTTTCTTTCCACACACTTAAATATACACTTACCAATTTCAAATTTTCATCTCTTTATTGCAAAGCACTAAATGTGATCAAACTCCAATTAGAGTCATATATAACCACTAGGTCATTAGGATGAAAACAGTAAAGGAAGAAGAGATGTTGCTTTCCTAGTACAACTGAACTAGTTTGGTGGCTCATTCATCTTATTTGAAATTGGAGATATATATTGTAGTTATAAGTGGGCTTAATCAACATCATTTCACCTTCTTGTAAAGTCTTACCCAGAAAAGGGAATCGGGGCTTTGATGTGACTCAGTGTCAGAGAAGAGGCCAGGGAAAGATGGATGGAGTATTGGTTGCTGAGTAAGTGGCCTCACTGCAGAAGACCCATGGTCCACCCTCACAATGATGACAATCCACCAGCTGTTACACGCCAATTTGAAAACAAATTATTATAGACCTTGTAAGCTTTCTCAGCTCAAAGCAGACTTGATGTTTAACTGCATGTGAGGATAGCAATAAATCATGTTAGATCAAAAGGTCTACTAGTTAACAACTAAAAAGAAGGATTGTAGTCTTTTTCCTTCATTTTAGTCTAAACTCTCTCTAGAGGATAGGTAGTGTAATAGGAGCAGGCAACTTTGTCCGTGTACAAATTTTCATGTGTTATACATCTAGACTTTGAAACCTTGCTTACCATTTTCCTTCAGATCCAATTCACAAACCTGACATTTATAAATTTGAGAATCAAATTGCAGATCACTTAAAGCTGGATGTGTAGGCTGAATTGTGAACTCATGATGAAAGGAGCTTGCACTGAGATCAGGAATGTATAGTTTTCATATTGGAGAAAATGCAACTAAACCTTTTGCCACTTAATTCAATAGGAAATAAAATGTTACAGGATTAATTTGAAGATGCAAACTGATTTCAGTGAATATTCATCATTAGTAAAGGCTTAGCTTGGTGATACGATCCAGGGGATTTTAGATGTTTCCTTCAAAGAAAAAGCACCTACATGTAATTCGAGACCTGGAATATTTCAGAACATTTTTACTTTGTCTATGTTTCATTCACAGAGGGAGATGGAAAACCAAGGCCATAATGAGGTAATTAATCAAATTAAATACCATTATGCTTTCAATTCCCTGTACCCTTCTGTGCTTGTAGATACAGACATTGTCTGAAAGCACTACAGAAAAATGCTATCATTGTACTTACAATGGAGTGAAACGTTACATACATTGCTGAGAAGTTTGCAAAAGCAGTTTTAGTATTCCTAGGTAACTAATAACATGGGCAATGCCAGAAAATTTTTGATATTTAACATTTTGTCCAGAGGTCCCAAATTAATCTAGAATCAAGTGTGAGGCTGTCTCTAAGGTAAAGGAATCTGGAGTAGAGTGTATTTAAAATACTCTCAAAATTCTCACTTTTCTAGTAAGAATTTTAATTTGACAGTATGGATGTCTGTGTAATTTTATCAAATTATTAAACCAGAAAATTTCTAATTATAGAGAGAGCAGAAAGTTTATCCTTAGGATTCCTATGTGTCAGTCAAACAATGAATGGACAGAAGTGTTCAAGGAATCTATTATAACTCTTATGTTCCTTTATAATAACCTAAATGGATTATCGCAAGCTCCCGAAGCCAAACTATAGCAAGAAAACAATATTATCCTACAGATAGTTGTTTAGTAAGTGGACAGGAGAGCCATGTGCTGCAAGACCAATCTCCTTGAAGGATGTTAGCTGAACTGCAGCGTCGGCAAAGCGTGAGTGGAAAGGTCATTTGAATGATTTCTCACAATTGAGTTCTACCAACATAGTCTTTGACATTTTAATGTAGTTATTTATTTAAAAATTTGTATGCATTTATAATGCACAGGCAGAATTTGAATAATAAAGAGAAAGGGATAGTCCATTCCTCAAGGGAGTAATTGTGTGTGAAAACCTGAGTCAGGACTATAGAGTACATCCCGGCCGTGATTAGAAGGTCTCTTTGTTGGAATGGAAGCTTCATTTATAAAAACAATGAAATGCAAATGTTAGAATTTCTGCAACACCACTTAGAGTTGTGGAGTTTATCTTAAAGAAGAAAGAGTAAAGATATTTGAGTAAGAGGGTGATGTGGTGAGAGCAATGTTTGCAGATTATCTGGAAACTGTATGCAAATATTGTTGGAATAGAAAAGACTGGCACCTGGGAGATTAGTGATTCGTTTTTGCTAAAATCCAGCAAAGGAAGCATATGGTATTCATCATGGGAATAAAAAGAATGGATAAATGTGAGAAATATAAGGAGGACTTGACAACACTTAATGACTGGGGTTTAAATTTGAAGTTGATAACTCCAAAATGTTAATTAGCCTCTGTTATTAGAAAAATTATACTATTGTGGACACAACAAGTAAATTGTAAGAGATGAAATCGTTATAACTAAGCATGTGGGCTCTGATGAAAACCTACTTGGTCGGTATCTTGTCTCAACAGTTTGAAGAACCCTGGGCAAGTCACGTACTCTTTAAGAGCTTCTTTTCCTTCAACTTACAAAACAGAATAATAACAATGCCTGCCTGTCAGAGTTGTTGTGAGGACTAACTCAGACAGCCCATGTAATACAGTGCTTGGCACATCGTGTCTCAGTAAGTGGGAGTAACTTGTTGTTGCTGTAATGGTGTTAGTTGCCATTGTGCTTTTCAAATCAGCCAAACAATCCATGAAGGGAGAAGGAGATCTGCTACGGTTTAAGTATATCTGTCCTGTTGAATACTCTGACAGGCTGCTGGAGATAGGGGATTCAGACAGTTTCTAGCTTCAGGTATAGAACTGAGAAGTATATTTAATTAAAATGGGGACAGGCTGCTGGAGATGCAGGATTCAGACAGTTTCTAGTTTCAGGTGTAGAACTGAGAAGTATGTTTAATTAAAATGGGGTAAAAGGTCACTTGATGGGAGTGAATGTCTTAGTAGGATGAGGTAACATGAAAACAGAGGAATCAAATATCTAGTTTTCCTTTACAAAGCAACTGGTGAAATCGCAATCACGCACCAGGGATTCAGCCCGCCAAGTCTTAGGGAAGAGACTTGGAAATGCACCTGCCAAGGTAGCAGATTTCCTTCCTTAAGGATGCCAGGAGACCATTACCACACGGTGTCCCAAAGAGGTTTCTTTTCTTTTTCTTTTTCTTTCCATGGTTTTTGGGGTAGAGGTGGTTTTTGGTTACGTGGATAAGTTCTTACGTGGTGATTTCTAAGATTTTGGTGCACCCATCACCTGAGCAGTGTACACTGTACTCAATGTGCACAGTCTTTTATCGACCACCTCCCTTCCAACCTGCCCCCTGAGGTCCTGAGTCCATTATGTTATTCTCATCCCTTTGCAATCTTATAGCTTTAGCTCCCACTTATAAATGAGAACGTATGATACTTGGTTTTCCACTCCTGTGTTACTTCACTTAGAATAATGGCCTCTAGCTCCATCTAAGTTGCTGCAAAAGACACTATTTCATTCCTTTTTATGACTGAATAGAATTTCATGGTGTGTATATACCACATTTTCTTTTTCCACTCGTTGGTTGATGGGCACTGAGGCCAGTTCCATATCTTTGTAATTGGAAACTATACTGCTTTAAATATGCATGCAGGTTTTTGATTTACTGACCTCTTTTCCTCTGGGTAGATACCCAGTAGGGGAATTGCTGGATTGAATGGTAGTTCTATGTTTAGTCCTTTAAGGAATCTTTGTACTGTATTCCATAGTGGTTGTACTAGTTTACATTCCCACCAGCAGTGTAAAGTGTTCCCTTTTCACCACGTCCATGCCAACATCTATTATTTTTTGACTTATTAATTATAGCCATTCTACAGGAGTAAGGTGGTATCTCATTGTGGTTTTAATTTGCATTTCCTTCATAATTAGTGATGTTCAGCATTTTTTTATATGTTTGTTGGCTGCTTGTATATCTTTTGAGAATTATCTATTCATGTCCTTTGCCTCTGTTTGATGGTATTACTTGTTATCGTTTTTGTTTTTCTTGGTGATTTGTTTGAGTTCCTTATAGATTCTTAAAACTAGTCCTTTGTCAGATGATTTTCTCCCACTCTGGGTTGTCTGTTTACTCTGCTAATTATTTCTTTTGCTGTGTAGAAGCTTTTTAGTTTAATCAGGTCCCATTAGTTTATTTTTGCTTTTGTTGCATTTGCTTTTGGGGTCTTAATCTTGAATTCTTTGTGTAGGCTAATGTCTAGAGAGTCTTTCCAATGTTATCTTCTAGAATTTTTATGGTTTCGAGTCTTAAATGTAAGTCTTTGATCCCTCTTCGGTTATTTTTTGTGTAAGGTGAATGATGAGGATTCAGTTTCATTCTTCTGCCTGTGGCCAGCCAGTTATCCCAGCACCATTTATTGAATAGGGTGTCCTTTCCTCAAAAAGTTTTCTGCAGAGCATTAGTTCCACCAGATATTTAGTTTTGAAAGCTTCCACGATCTGATATGTTTTAGAAATGTATTATAAGATCTGAAAATCCTTATAGGAAAGGTTCTTGTTAACCTTCTTTAAACTGGGATCCCCCCAAAGTTACTCAGGTAATACTCCCGGTATTCTCTGTTAGCTTTCTGAGGAATCTGCAGAGGACAGATTGACTGTATTTGTTGGTCAGAATCCTTTCAAATCCAGACAGCCCTTTAATGCAGGCAGAGATAATCTGCTTGTTTTATACTTTCCAAGAAGACAAATTGCTTCAGAAATCCCCAAATTTCACTGATTCAGAATCATGCAGAGTTACCATTGATCCCAGAATAAATCTGTGGTTACCGGTCTTCTGTCTTTGGTTTCTGGCCACCTGTGACTTATGACCTTGAATCCATCTGTTCAGGCTGCATGTCAGAGCTCTGCCTGTTCCCTGTACTCCTCCTGAATTCAGATGAACTGCCTCTCCCAGACTGATCTTGTGGCTGCTTTGTAGGTTGTGACATGGAATAGAAAGGGAAAATATAAACAGCTGTGCACAGAATGTAAGGTGCGTGTATATGTCACCAAGTTTACATGCGTGATCTCAAAGTGAGAGCGGAAGCCCACAGCAAGGACTGCCACCGTCTGCAGGTAACCACTCCACCCATCCTTCGTTGTGTAACTGTGCATCCAGTTGACCATTCCCTCTGGAATGACGTCTGCCTCACTCCTGCTCGAAAGCTCCCAGCTGCCCATTCCCTCTGAAATGATGTCTTCATCACTCCTGCTCAAAAACTCTGACACCTTCAAGGAGTTACAATAAAGCTATTGCTGACTTGTTCCTTGCTGCTATAAGAAATGGATTTTACTTGGATCCAAGGATAAGAAAAACAACAACATGTAAAGACCATTTCACAATGAAAGAGAGTCTTCTAATACCCACTCAACTCTAATTGGGATGATGCCGGGAGAAAATATACAGGGGCGTGAAAAGCAATAAAGCTAAAGGGTCTTTGTGTGACTCAGAAGAAATAACCACCTTCAAAACTTTACAGGTTACATACTCTAGAATTATCCAAATTCAACATTAGGCAAATTGTTTCGTAAAATATAATAACGTTTTAGGGAAGCATAAAATTTTGCATTACTTTGAGAAACAAAGTAATCTGGTGCTGCTGCTCAGACAGTTACGACAGTTCCAAACGGTGGTGAAGACAGTGATCAACCAACATGGTTGTCTAATGTTTTCTTCTCCTGGTGAGTTTCAGCTCCGCGGCACACGTTATTTCAGGTGTATGTCTGTTTATGTTAGGTGCCAAGCCCATAATAAGCAATAAATAAGCAATAGTTATTATTATGAAATCTGCTAAACATATGCAGATTATGTAGTTACAGTGTGGAGTTTACTTTGAAAAAACATGAAGCTTTATTCTTATTCAATTTATTATGGAATATTATCAAGACACCAGTTCTAAAAGTTTAAAGGAATGAAAGTAACACAACCATGTATGAAAAGTTGAACTTTAGTATTGTAAGACATGTTTAGATATCAGACACACAGATTTGTCTTAGTATATCTAAAGTTATTAATAACTATTATCTTTAGATTAACTGATTGCGCATTATTATTCTGAGCATTTCTATAGACTGACTGCAAGTAGTCTATGTGACTGGATTTTAGGGAAGTGAGAACTCTGATAATATTTGGTAGGTTGTGTACCCTGACTGTATTTGGCACAATAAGGCTTTTAATGCCTCAAGTAAAGCAACTGAACTCATAAAGGAGATCATGCTAGATGGGTCATGGTTTAAGAGCTGTACTAAGGAGCTTTCTGCCACATTTACATGGTGAAACACAGTTGGAAAGCTTTAAGTTGGAGCACCATGATGAGATTGGTGCAAATCACTCTAGCATGGTTGGTGCAAGTGAAGGATTAAAGCGGAAGAAGATAGGAGGTCTGCCAACCTCAACCAAAGACAAAATCCACATGATTATCTCAATAGATGCAGAAAAGGCCTTTGACAAAATTCAACAGCCCTTCATGCTAAAAACTCTCAATGAATTAGGTATTGATGGAACGTATCTCAAAATAATAAGAGTTATTTATGACAAACCTACAGCCAATATCATACTGAATGGGCAAAAACTGGAAGCATTCCCCTTAAAAACTGGTACAAGACAGGGATGCCCTCTCTCACCACTCCTATTCAACATAGTGTTGGAAGTTCTGGCCCAGGCAATCGAGCAAGAGAAAGAAATAAAGGGTATTCAATTACGAAATGAAGAAGTCAAATTGTCCCTGTTTGCAGATGACATGATTCTCTATTTAGAAAACCCCATCGTCTCAGCCCAAAATCTCCTCAAGCTGATAAGCTGCTTCAGCAGTCTCAGGATACAAACTCAATGTGCAAAAATCACAAGCATTCTTATACACCAATAACAGACAAACAGAGAGCCAAATCATGAATGAACTCCCATTCACAATTGCTTCAAAGAGAATAAAATACCTAGGATTCCAACTTACAAGGGATGTGAAGGACCTCTTCAAGGAGAACAGCAAACCACTGCTCAGTGAAATAAAAGAGGACACAAACAAATGGAAGAACATTCCATGCTCATGGATAGGAAGAATCAATATTGTGAAAAAGGCCATACTGCCCAATGTAATTTAGAGATTCAATGCCATCCCCATTAAGCTACCAATGATTTTCTTCACAGAGTTGGAAAAACCTACCTTAAAGTTCATATGGAACCAAAAAAGAGCCCGCATTGCCAAGACAATCCCAAGTCAAAAGAACAAAGCTGGAGGCTTCATGCTACCTGACTTCAAACTATACTACAAGGCTACAGTAACCAAAACAGCATGGTACTGGTACCAAAACAGAGATATAGACTAATGGAACAGAACAGAGCCCTCAGAAATAATACCACACATCTACAACCATCTGTTCTTTGACAAACCTGACAAAAACAAGAAATGGGGAAAGGATTCCTTATTTAATAAATGGTGCTGGGAAAACTGGCTAGCCATAAGTAGAAAGCTGAAACTGGATCCCTTCCTTACTCCTTATACAAAAATTAATTCAAGATGGATTCGAGACTTAAATGTTAGACCTAAAACCATAAAACCCTAGAAGAAAACCTAGGCAATACCATTCAGGAGATAGGCATGGGCAAGGACTTCATGTCTAAAACACCAAAAGCAATGGCAACAAAAACCAAAATTAACAAATGGGATCTAATTAAACTAAAGAGCTTCTGCACAGCAAAAGAAACTGCTGTCAGAGTGAACAGGCAACCTACAGAATGGAAGAAAATTTTTGCAATCTACTCATCTGACAAAGGGCTAATATCCAGAACCTACAAATAACTCAAACAAATTTACAAGAAAAAAACAACCCCATCAAAAAGTGGGCAAAGGCTATGCACAGATACTTCTCAAAAGAAGATATTTATGCAGCCAACAGACACATGAAAAAATGCTCCTCATCACTGGTCATCAGAGAAATGCAAATCAAAACCACAATGAGATACCATCTCACACCAGTTAGAATGGCGATCATTAAAAAGTTAGGAAACAACAGGTGCTGGAGAGGATGTGAAGAAATAGGAACACTTTACACTGTTGGTGGGACTGTAAACTAGTTCAACCATTGTGGAAGACAGTGTGGTGATTCCTCAAGGATCTGGAACTAGAAATACCATTTGATCCAGCCATCCCATTACTGGGTATATACCCAAAGGATTATAAATCATGCTGCTATAAAGACACATGCACACACATGTTTATTACAGCACTATTCACAATAGCAAAGACCTGGAACCAATCCAAATGTCCATCAATGACAGACTGTATTAAGAAAATGTGGCACATATACACCATGGAATACTATGCAGTCATAAAAAAGGATGAGTTCATGTCCTTTGTAGGGACATGGATGCAGCTGGAAACCATCATTCTCAGTACAAAATCAATGTGCAAGGGACAGGGATGCAGCTGGAAACCATCATTCTCAGTAAACTATCGCCAGGGACAGAAAACCAAACACCACACATTCTCACTCATAGGTGGGAATTGAACAATGAGAACACTTGGACACAGGAAGGGGAACATCACACACTGGGGCCTGTTGTGGGGTGGGGGGAGGGAGGAGGGATAGCATTAGGAGATATACCTAATGTAAACGACGAGTTAATGGGTGCAGCACACCAACATGGCACATGTATACATATGTAACAAACCTGCACGTTGTGCACATGTACCCTAGAACATAAAGTATAATTTAACAAAAAAAGAGCTAAAATAAATTTTTAAAAAAGACATGTGTTCTCGGCTTTATTTTATTTAATCAATTTAAAGTAATGAAAACTAACAATGTTTATACAAAACTGGAAATTATTAAACAAAAATTTCACAGACAAGCCTGGCCATTATTTCATGTTTTTAAAAAAGTTTTATCAGATAGAAAATATTGACCTAAATAATAGAAAAACAAACTCAAATGAACTTACATAATATAGACATGTATTAGCTAAAACATAGGTTCAGAGATAGGGTAACTCTTGTCATGGCATTGTGAGAACATTGCTCACTGTTCTATAATTCTCCTGGCTCTGTCTTTTTCCCTCTATTGATCTCGTCTTCAGGCTGATGGCAAGATGATCACATCCAGATACAGCAGAGGTGGGACCCCCTCTTTCAGTTCTTTTTCTTATACCTGAGAAAATCTTTTTTCTAGCAGCCTCTGCTTTTGTCTGTTTTAAATCTTTTCTCAAGTTTCACTCACCAGAAGTGACATAGTAAGTTACGTGTCAAGCGCTATACAAGCCTCTGATCAAAGGAATGGAAATTACAAACACTGGCTTTGATGAAAAATAACGTATTCATGAGACAGGCACATGGTGCCAGGGACAGGGTGCCACTCTACGGGCCATGGACACGGTGCCACTCTATGGGCCATGGACACGGTACCACTCCACGGGCCAGGGACAGGGTGCCATTCCCTGAGGCCCCAGGAACTCAACAACGGAACTCTGTTTGACACAAAAGAATGGAAGAGATACTGAATAGGAAAAAAAACGATGCCTGCCACCTACGGTCACGAAGGTCACGGAAAGTCAACCAATGAATATCTAAAGAGCCACTCTGGAAGATGCTCCACTGCACCTGGAAAAGAACCCTACCCCAGCTACTGCCTCCTGCTGGTTCCCAGCCCTCTATTATTGATGGCCTGAGACCGTATTTCCCATCACGTCTTTCTTTATGTCTCCATAAATTGCATTTATTTTACTAGGAAGCAGTCTTTTGCTCCTCCTCCTTTTAAAAATTTTTTATTCTTCCTTTATTTTTCTAAGACATTTATTGTTTTAAAGCAGCAGTGTTAAGTGTTAACAGTGGATGGAAACATTTTGATTCAGTCAAAGATAGACTTTTTTTTTTTTTTTTTTGAGATGGAGTCTCGCTCTGTTGCCCAGGCTGGCGCACAGTGGTGCGATCTCGGCTCACTGCAAGCTGCACCTCCCAGGTTCACACCATTCTCCTGCCTCAGCCTCCCAAGTAGCTGGGACTACAGGCGCCGCCACCACACCTGCTAATTTTTTGTATTTCTAGTAGAGACGAGGTTTCTCCGTGTTAGCCAGGATGGTCTCGATCTCCTGACCTCGTGATCCGCCTGCCTTGGTCTCCCAAAGTGCTGGGATTACCGGCTTGAGCCACCGTGCCTGGCCCAAAGATAGACTTTTTTATATAAATAATTGAGTGACCCAATATTTTAAGGATGATACAATGGGAAACAGAAAGCAAACTTATGGCAGTTTAATATTTTCTCTTATGAGACCTCAGTGCTGTATAAATGGTGACTAATAGAATTCTATATGAAACAGAAGTTGACATATGAGCAATCCAGTGTTTATTTTTCAAATTGCTGAATAAAGATGTGTTTTCCCTCCACTTTTTCTCAATAATCATTTCTACCCTCACACCACCACTCCCTATGGTATAAATTCAAAACATGTCCTATCAAGTGGAAAATAGTGAATGACCTTAAAGTTAAGAAAATTTATTAAACTTAAAAGTAAATGTATGTAGATATTAAGAACATTGGTAATACAAATTAATATTTATTATGTTATTTTTAGCAATTGCAAAAGCTGTCTCTTCTTGAGTATTCACTAAAAGCATCGTAACATATAGAAGTACTTTATTTGACATTCCAGCTTTTACCCCAAAATTATTAAAAAACAAAATAAAGACAGTTTGATCCATTAAAATGACACAATAATATCAATATAATTTGCATATAAGTTCAGAGAAGACAACATTAAATTGAACAAAATCAACATCAGTAAGAAAATATGATTTGGGGAATTACAGGATAACTTAGTTGAGAACAACAACTGTGAAGATGGAAAGGAGAAATGCAGGAGAAAGAGTAAGAGATGAAGCGAGAAGGGGAGGAAGAAATACATGAAGTTTGATTCTATGTCTTAACGCAATACTAATGGTGCTCTAGGACATAAAGCTTGATAACTCCAGACTTCGTTAAGTTATTCTTTGTACATCTTGTGGGCGGAGCATAAGAACATATTGTATGCTTGGAATAAATCAGAGACTCCAACATAAAAATTTGTATTAATACTAAAAACATAAGTAGAGTCCTGTGAAATTATCCATTCCAATCATATTGCTTAATATTCAACTAAAATTCCAGATTTTAGGTGAATGGCCCAGATATCCACAGTGACAATTAGAATGAATGGCAAGAAGAGAAGGTGCTGCGTCTTCTATCAGTTTCCTAATTAGAATTATGGCCAAATAAAATTATAGGAGGAAGCAACTGATTCCAAAGGAGGAAAATGCTAGGTCAAAATGTAAGTATACAATGGGATCTCACTATTCATTCAATGTATGATTCATTAGTTATGATTCATTCATTTCTCTGCTTCCTTCTTAGTTAACGTATTCCTCTATGCCTTCAATGGCCACCACCCACAGCTCCCATCACATAATGGATTGATCTACTGTGGGATCTTGCCAGCCTTCAAGAGACTTGATATTGAGATGACAAAGAAGGGAACATGATAAAGAATAGTTGATGAAAAGGATAAGCCTCCATGTGATACAACATCGCACTCTTTAGATCTGTCTGGATCATTGAAGTAACAGATTTTCACCTCTGATTTTTAACGTATAATCTTTTCCAATGAATCCATATTACAAATGCTAAATACAACTGACATATATGGTTGACAATTTTTAAAACTTAAAAAATGTAAGATGCTGGGTGCGGTGGCTCACGCCTGTAATCCCAGCACTTTGAGAGGGTGAGGCGAGGGGATCACCTGAGGTCAGGAGTTCAAGACCAGCCTGGCTAACATGGAGAAACCCTGTCTCTACTAAAAATACAAAATTAGCCGGGCATGGTGGCACATGCATGTAATTCCAGCTACTCGGGAGGCTGAGGCAGGAGAATTGCTTGAACCTGGGAGGCCGAGGTTGTAGTGAGCCGAGATCACGCCACTGCACTGCAGCTTGGGCAACAAGAGCGAAACTCCGTCTCAAAACCAAACCAAACAAAACAAAAATTAAGAAATGTTTCAAAACAAAAAATCTGAAAGCATCTTGAAAGAGACTTTTTCATTTGTCTGAAAGATGGCCATACCTGAAAATACTTGGTCTCCACAGTATCGGAGGGATGCTAATTAATTACATTAATGATCACTCTGAAAAGCAGTGGCCATCTAATTTGTGAGCTCAGAAAGAAACGAGGTTTTGGGATCTGACTTTTGGTCTGTTGTAGCAAAAGTGTTTTATTCTTTTACCCGAGGAAGAATACAAATGAGAAGCAAACTAAATGCTAGTTGCCTCTCCTTGAAGTCTCAGACCGTGACCAAAATAAATCACCTAAAATACTCTCTTAACAAAATGGCAGGAGACCGCTGCCTGCAGGAAAGAGATGACCTGTATGCACATCAGACAGGGCGTAGGACAAACCCAAATGCCACCGACGTCCAAACCACTTCAGACTAATAGAAGGACATTCAGTAAATATGACTTCAGTGTGAAACAAGGATTAGAATTTATTTCCTGGTAGACAGAAACCATATTTTCCAACAGGAACTGTATTTTCTCTTGCAGGCAAGACTTGCTTGGATAACTACGAAGCCCTGGACTCATTATCAAGCACAAAATGACTGTATGCCTGATAGAACATTTCCTCCAGGTGAGGAAATCTGGGCACCCTCATCAGGCAGCCCCGCTTCCACACCATTTATTGCGGTCGGGCAGATTGGGGCCCACAATACATGACAGGCCGTCAGTTAAACAGAGATGAGTGTGCTCGCTGAGCAATACTTAAATCCAAGTAAGCCTGAACCCTTAAAAACCAAATTGCTTCATCTTTCCTATTCCAGTGCAATCCATTTCAGGTAAAACAAAGCAACATGAACTTCCAGAATGTCCATCTTGAAAGACATGAATTGGGCCGGCTGTGGTGCCTCACGCCTGTAATCCCAGCACTTTGGGAGGCCGGGGAAGGCAGATTATGAGGTTAGGAGTTCTAGACCATCCTGGCTAACACAGTGAAACCCCATCTGTATTAAAAATACAAAAAATTAGCTGGGCCTGGTGGTGGGGGCCTGTAGTCCCAGCTACTTGGGAGACTGAGGCAGGAGAACCTCTTGAACCCGGGAGGTGGAGCTTGCGGTGAGTTGAGATTGCACCACTGCACTCCAGCCTGGGCAACAAAGCAAGACTCCATCTCAAGAAAAAAAAGAAAAAAAAGGAAAAGAAAAATGAAGAAACAAAGAAACGTGAATTGATTTCAGGTTTCAAATGTGATATGAACACTTTTCTGTGTTGTAATTTCATATTCTCTAGACCAACATCATAATATTTTTCATCTGCAGAAATTTATCTGATGAGACTTGAAAGACATGTGACGTCCTCACAGCAACTCTCTTAGGAAGGACTGATGCTGCTTGACTGGCCCGGACAAACAGAGCTGGTCTGCTGGCACTGGAGATGTCAGGGAGTTTAATAAACTCAGCCAGATGTGTAGTTCGAGTGTCTTATCCAAAAGCGTGGTAGAGAAAATCAAAGGTGGACTCTTAAGCTCAGAAGTCTCTTTCTTAGTAAGAGGCTGGTGGAGAGTTACCTGACATTTCTGCATGGCTAACACATGCATCAAGAGCCAGAAGCAGGTGGGCAGAAGGTCACCTCTCAATACTTTCCATTGTGTCTCATTACGGTCCTTCTGTGTGCTAAGATACTACGCTACATTTTTGGGTTGAAATATTAAAAGCAAGCATTATGGCCTGAAATCTATAATACAAAGAGCAACTAACACAGCTGGAAAGGATCCTGCATGAGAGTATAAGAAGGTATAATAATAAGCTTGTTTAAATATGTCCACAGGCTTTGGGCCCTTATGGGCAAGAGGAACCCTAAGCTGCACACCAAGTACCGTGCATCATGAGGAGTTCAATGCTTATTGATTCCACTTCTAAGAAATTTGTAAGCACATATGGCACAGATACATGCTTGATACATTGATGCCCCAGTAGTTCAATATGATGAGTATATAGAATAATTGCTGTTAGCATTTTGAAAATAATCTTTATGCATAGAGTACATGACAATGATTTAAAAGTACTGAGGAACCTGAGCATTCATGGATTTGGGTATCCACAAGGGCTCCTGGAAGCAATCTCCCATGGAGACTGAAGAACAACTGCATTTCACAGAACATTCTTTCAAGTAGCATTACTTTTGACTCATAGTTGCATTTGTTTACATTTTATTTAAATTTTGGTATATGTTTATTTTCTCATGAGCAGCATAAAAATGTTATCTTTCCTTATGTATGAATTACATAAGCTTATTTTTACCCTGAAATTATTATTTTTACAGGATATTTTATAAAACAATAGTTCAGGAAGATGTTATAAGCCCAGAACCCAAGTGACAGCAGGAAAATCCTGACCAGAGGAATCCGGAACAAAATTCTAAACATATCCAGTTGGTAAGAAAATAACCTGGAGTTTCTTAAATGAAGCAAAGCAAAAGTGGGTTTATTTTAGTAATAGAAATGGCAAAAGAGAAATCTTAAGATGTTGCAAAACTGAGATATCTGTTTGCAGTGGCAAAAGGAAAGCTCGCAATTGGATGCGGAGACACGAGTCCAAGGTCCTGGGTATCTATTAGGGAGGAATAGGTTAATGATATGGTTTGCGTATTTGTCTGCTCCAATCTCGATTTCTGTTTGGGAGGGATGGGTTAATGATATGGTTTGAGTACTTGTCCCCTCCAATCTCAGGTTGAAATGTCATCTCCAGTCTTGGAGGGGGGCCTGATGGGAGGTGTCTGCGCCGTGGGGGTGGATCCCTCATGAATGGCTTCTTGCCGCTGCCTTGGTGATGAGTGGGTTCTGCTCTAAGTTCACGTGACATCTGGTTGTTTAAAAGTCTGTGGCACGTCGACCTTCTCTCTCTTGCCCTCACTCTTGCCTCGTGATGTGCTGGCTCCCATGCACCTGCTTCTGTGATGGAAGTTTCCTGAGGCCCTCGACGGAAACCAGGCAGCCACTGGTGCTGTGTTTGTACAACCTGCAGAACAATGGGCCAATTAAACCTCTTTTCTTTATAAATTACCCAGACTCAGGGATTTTTTTTTATGGCAATACAAATGGACTGACACATTTTAAAGGCAATAAGTAGAGAGCAAGAAAGTCAGAACCGCAGCCTCAGGGTGGTATCGCGGCTGCCATTAAGGATCTGTGCTCTTCAATTTGGGATCCATAAATAGAAATCCAGTTATTGCTGAAACAGGAAAGTTAATGAAGTTGGGTACAGAGTAGACGATAAGAATTACTGAAAAGCTGGAATAGAATAAAATAATTAATTAAAAGAAATAGGAAACAGGGCAAGAACGAGGTTTCTATCATACTAGGGTCAGAGTGGGACTAAATGAAATTATTTCAATGCAAATCAATTAAACACTTGCTGTCTTCCTTCATCCCTCCTGCTCTAAGGCAAACCTCAGACTACATCTTCAGATAGTCCCACTCGCTGAAGTCAGAACGTTGGAAACGTTTTACTGCTAACACAGAAAACACAGGCATGAGAAGCCCAGTCAGGTTGAAATGCCTAAGTTGTAACTCCAAAATCAATCCTTTTTCAGTCCTATGTACATTGTTGCAGAGATACAGACTACATTTTCCAGTCTTTTGGAATGAATATGCCAATATGACTAGGCTCAGGCTAATTAGATGTAAGAGGCAGTGATTTGCCAAAAGTCTCATTTATCTCCAACTTAAGTCAAACTGTTAATCTATTGAGTGTTACAAGAGAGTTATTTCAGTGAGAAATCCATAAGGTGTTGACCTTGGAGGATTTTTAAATTTTAATTGTTTTTAAAATATCTGACTGTTTTCCTATAGTAACCAAATAATAACAATAAAGACAGTAAATAATAAATGCATATTAAGCATTCTTCTATTCTCGTGTTTCTAAAGTTTAATAACAAAATACAGTGAGACTGTGGTTTTAGATCACACAACTTCACTTTCTATTAAGAGTGATATATTTTCTATTCAAAGAGCAGGTATCTGCAAATCTTACTAATTCAAGCTGAAGTACTTTTAAAGAATCTCCCTATTCAGATGAAGCACAGAAGGAATCTGAGCAGTCACAATAAATGACAAAGTCATTTTGACAAAAATTTTAAAAATTATTCATGAACAGCCCAAACAATTTTAGATATTATTGACTTTTAAAACCATGAACACATGTTGAAAATGTATTCATTACATTTAAAAATGTTTCTGATGTTTACTGTATACTACATGCTATTCCACTATTTTATCTGCTAGGGTAAACTTGTCCAACCTGCAGTCCACAGGATGCATGCGGCCCAGGACAGCTTTGAAGCAGCCCAACACAGATTTGTAAACTTTTTAAAAACATTATGGTATTTTTAATGAGTTTTTTAAGCTTATTAGCTATTGTTAGTGTTAGTGTATTTTTGTGTGGCCCAAGGCAATTCTTCTTCCAGTGTGGCCCAGGGAAGCCAACAGATTGGACACCCCAGTACTAGGGGATACTTCAGTGTATAAAACAGACCAATATCCTAGCCTCCTAGCAGGGGAAAAAGAAAAAAAAAAGCATAATAAATAAGTGAAGTATATTGCAGGTTCTAAGATGATCAATACTTTGGATAAAATAGAGCAGAGTAGCAGACATGCAAGTAGTGGAGAGTGCACACATGCCAACTTTAAATAGGGGCATGGGTCAGGTTAGATATCACTGTGAAGGTGAAATTTCAGCGAAGGCTAAAAGGGTGCAAACAAGTTCGGCAGGGGGATATCTGGAGAAGAGCATTTTAGGAAGAGGAGGTAGCCTTTAGGAAGAGGAAGTAGCCCTACAAAAGTTCTAAGGCAGGAGCATGCATGGCGGGTTCCGGGATAACAAATGACTCAGCAGGCTTGAGTGTGCTGAAAAAGAGCTAGAGCTAGGGACACAGAAATGACAGGGATTGGGGTTATGGGCGGGGAGAGGAGGAGGTCCCGGAGGCCCTGGCCAACCTCCTTTGGGAATAGCTTTTGCACTGTGTGAAGTGGGAAGTTACTGCAGGTTTTGAGCAGAAATGTTAACACAATCAGATTCATACTTTAAAAGGACTGATTTTTTTTAAGAGACTGAATTATTCTGTTATCCAGCTCAATGAAAATTATAAACGATGCTTTAGAAGGAATAAATGACCACTAGAACAACAACATGTACAGAAACAAAAACATGACAGCTTAAAAGTGAGAGACAAGAGAGAATATCACATAAACAGGTACAAACAAACAACACTCATGAATTATAACTGAGCCAATTATGACAGCAAAAAAGATCGGAGCTAACGGACTCCATCTTGCTTCTGACCTCCGAGCTGTCCTCATTCATTCCCGAGTGTAGGCCGAACTAACTGTGGGAGGAACTTAATTTATGTTTTAGCTTCTAAACAAAGATGATAACAGCCCTTTCCCAAAACAAACCGTCCTCCTACCTGGGGACTAGACTGCCTTCGCGAGACTAGCAAATTAGTCATAAGAGTAGAAACTATGGTCATGCAGGGGAGGTTGCAAGATTCTAAACCTCCCCAGATTGCTCCCGGGGATAACATCATCGTTGTAAAACCTAAGATCGGTGCTTGAGATATTTTGCAGGCCCTGCACTGGATGGATCAGTTGGCCCCACCTAGATGGTAAACTGCCCGGTCTGCTCTGTGCCCCGCCCCCGCGTCGGGGGCTGAGTCAGCCAAGAGAGCAGCTTTGACGTCCTAGGATTCCATCTCGGTCCAGTCCGAATTCCTGATTCACAGGCCCGCTGCTCACCAAATGATCCTTACAAACTCCAATCCCGAATTCTCTGGGAGACTGATTTGAGGAAGAGTAAAACTCCAGGCTTCTGCACAGCCAAAGTTATTCCTGCATGAATGACTTTCTCTATAGCAGTCACCCTGTCTTGATAAGTTGGCTCTGTCTAGGCAGTGGGCAAGGTGAGCCTGTTGGATGGTTATACAGATAGTCAGGAAAATCGTTTTAAATTATTCAACGGCTACCAAAATAGAACAAAAAATATTCAGTTTCATACTGTAGTGTAGAATAACTTTACTTACCTGATCCCAAAACATGGCTATATTTTAGTTGATTACATTTTATTTTATTTTATTTCTGAGACAGAGTCTGGCTCTGCCGCCCAGGCTGGAGTGAGCGGCGCCATCTTGGCTCACTGCAAGCTCCGCCCCCCGGGTTCCCGCCATTCTCCTGCCTCAGCCTCCCGAGTAGCTGGAACTACAGGCGCCGCCACCTCGCCCGGGTAGTTTTTGTATTTTTAGTAGACATGGGGTTTCACCGTGTTAGCCAGGATGGTCTGGATCTCCTGACCTCATGATCGCCCCCCTCAGCCTCCCAAAGTGCTGGGATTACAGGCGTGAGCCACCGCGCCTGGCCAGATTACATTAATTAAGACACGATAAATGACCGTGAAGTATTACATAATTTTATGGCTATCAGATCCCCTTTTTGAGAAAGAGAAGGAATGAACTGTGAGGCATTTTTAAAGTTTTTTTCACAAACTTATTAAAACAGAAAGTCTTTTAACACCTAAATGGGTAAGTTTCTGTTTTCTTAAAATTTTATTTTGTTGAAAAATAAAATCTCTGGCACCAAAAAATAAACTGTTACCATATCACTAGATGTGGGTCTGCTCCACATGGAGCTTGAAGAGGAAGAATGAAAATGGTGTAGAGGCCAGGCACAGTGGCTTACACCTGTAATCCCAGAACTCCAGCAGGCCAAGGTGGGCGGATCACTTGAGTACCAAAGTTCGAGACCAGCCTGGGCAACATGGTCAGACCCCCATCTCTGTAAAAAGTACAAACATTAGCCTGTGGTGGGGCTCGCCTGTAATCCAGCTACTTGGGAGGCTGAGGCAGGAAAATTGCTTGAGCCCAGGAGGTGGAGGTTGTAGTGAGTAGAGATCATGCTACTGCCCTCCAGGCTGGGTGACAGGGAGACTTTGTCTTAAAACAAAAACAAAAAATGTAGATTGGCTTATTTCTATTTCCATCCAAAAAATGATTAGGTGGAAAGGGTGCTCTCCATATTCAAAGTATAGGGAGGGAAATGAGTAAGATAGAATGAATATTCCTGAGTATGTTCAGAGAGAGTTCCATCCTGTTTCAAGCATCCTCTGTCATCTGAAGTGCGAATGTGAAGGATGTACAAAATGTATCGACGATTTTGTATTTTTTCAAAGTCCAAATTACTATTTTTAAGAATCATGTGTCCTTAAATGTTTTGTTTGGAAGTAAGTCACACCTAGCACAAGCAATGACAATGTCTCTTTTAACCTGGAATCAAACTTCAGTAAATGCCAGCAAGGTTCTTAGAAGAAGCATTTTGTGCACCTCTTTGTATATATTCCTTTAAATGCAGGGATTGCTTTGGAGGCTTAGCCACATGCCACATTTGAAATGCTTGTATTCAATCATGTTAGTTATTGGTTCACCCATTTTTTTCATAACTCAAAATAACTGAAAAGATTATTTTTCTTAGACCTTGTCAAAAGAAATACACCTTATCACTTAGATGAAGCATGAAAATTGAATTTTAAAGCCAAAAGGGTTATAAATGTCAAAAGTCCTGAAAACATAGGAATATAAACACAGCTTGAGTCTACACTTTTTATTGTGTTTCCACTGTAAATACTCCTTTTAACAGTCCATTTGTATTTCCTGCTTTTATTGTTATATCCAAGCCTGTGCTGTTTGGACACATATTAAGAAGTCAATCCATACTTTCTTTTCTGAAAAAAAAAAATGTAGCATAAACTAAAGGAAAGTAATAAATAATCTAAGGCAAGGGTAGAGTTTTAAAAATTCAGTCATTTTTTTTTTCCTACAAGTGGACTGTCCATGAAATAATTTACTCTTATTTCATATACACAAATTCTAATGGTGTGGTAAAAATTGCTCTTGGAGACCATTCTCATTTCACTTGAAAGGTACTCATTGATATGTGGTAACAAGACAGCAAAGATAAACTACAAGTTTTAGCTATCTCATTTGCAATTGAAGATTTACTCCCCTATCCAAATCGGTCATAACGCACTATTGACAGACAGAAGGGACCCATCTCAATATGTTTCAAGATCTCTGTCTCTCAGCAGATTCAGTCCCCAGAAATGTGTGGCCTGTGAATAAACACAGATTCTGTCCTGCATAACAGCATCTGCGGCATTCTGCTGTGACTCTGAGGCACTGACACTTGTGTTGCAGGTAATTTCGGCTTCTCTCATAACAAATATAACATCACTTTTGCATTTTCCAAGGAAGACTGGAGTCCCAGTAGGTCCAATTAGGTGTACTTCTTGGTAGGAAAGTTTGCTATGTCCTCTCAATGCCCGCTCCTTCCCCACTATGATGTAATTCCAGGGGATACTGTGAGATGAACCATCACGTGATAAAGGCTGGGCTGGCCTTATGGATGGGCAAGTAGAAACAAAAATTATGTAGAGAAAGGAAAAAGAAGACCATCTAGAGTCTAAAGGTCACACCGTGGCCATATCATGCTATTTAGAACTCAAAATTTAATTTAGATGTCTTAAAGCTTCTACCTCCAAAGGGCCTATAAAAATCAGATACCTCTGAGAGTGTTAGGAACGTAAAGTTAGAATAATTTATCTCAAATGATTCCTAGAAGAGTCTGTTGGAATAGAACAGAGTGATTTACATCTCGATAGGGCTGGAGAAAGTTACCTGTGACACTGCTGTCTACACACACGGGATCTTCAGGAGAAAGTGATGCTGGAAAGGATGGTGCGGAAGGAACAAAGGCAAACTTCATCCATGTCAGCATTTGCCTGAGTCCAAATGCTGGGTCAACAAAAGCAAGTCTGGTTCAGTTCCAGCTACGAAGGAGACATTAACATAATTCTGTGGGTCAAGAGAAAGACAGACTGTCTACCACTAATAAATTCTCCAGTCACCATTTCCTGAGCCAAAACATTGCCAAAAATTATATGTTCATTTACGCGTGTATTCAAATGTTAATATGCAGACCATGTCTGAAATTGTGGGCAGCTCTCAGAAGGATATACAGATGCACAGGACACAGCCTTTTTGCTCAAGGAACTCTCATTCCAGTGGGAGAGATAAAGAAAAACATTCATAAGAAGAAGTAGAAGGGAACTGAAAGAGGCACCAAATGCTACGATCGTGCATAATATGGAGAGAGAATTTTAACTAAAAGACTGAAAAATTCTCATTGGAGAAGGTGGCCTTTGAAGTGGGCTCTGAAGGCAGACACCTTTCAGGAGCATGCTGGAGACAGCAATGCTCACTGCATAATAATGAATAAATAAATGAGTGGCATCTAGTAGAAAGCTGACTGCACCAGTGTCAGTGAGGTGGAGCCACTTCCAGATCTGCTACTTTCTCTTGGTCAACCTATCTAAACCTTTGGACCTTTAGTTTCATCATTAGTAAAGTATGAAGGTGAGACTAATTATCTTTAAATTCTTTCTACCACGATAATTTGATGAAGGCATGGAGTACAGCTGACTTCTCTTGATAACATTGACTGTGGTGGCAGAACTCTGCAGTGGTTATTGGGGTTATCTTACCAACCAGCATTCTCCACTATTCTCCACTTCATAATGTAGTAACTAGAAACTTTGGGTGGCATTTGCTTCATCCTCAGATCCAAGGGTATACCCTGCTTTCTGATTATGCTGTTTTGTCATTAAGATTGTTTCATCATTGTTCCATCTACCTCACTCCTAAACCAATACCAGGCATTGCTGTGGCTATAGATTAGTTCAGTCTGGACCTCTCCAGATGGTCCAGTGAAAGCAAAACCAGGACATCTGTTCAACAGTGGAGGACAGTGGTCACCTTTCTTATAGTGGGTATGGAAAAGAAGCTGACAGCGATCATATGACCACAAGGAAAGCATTTTGAAGCTAAAGAGGTCAGGCAATCGATGGAGACACAAAGAAATCCCCCCAAAAATGGGGACAGAAATCTGCTCACCCTTTGACTAAAGACCAGTCTGTCCTTGGACTATCTCATTTGTGAGTCAATTAACTCTATTCACTGTTTAAGACATGTGAGTCTGGTTTTCTGTATCTGACAACCACTTTTCTAAAATGCTAAGCCACTTTTAAACTCCTTCTTATAAAAAAAAAACTTTTTTTTTCTCAACCACTTTACTCAACAAACCAAGTACCAATCAGTACTAAAATATAAACTCAAAACATCTATCCTCTCAATTTTGAAAGTGTATGAAAACTCAGCTGACAAAATTTCTAAGAAAAAGATCATAACTTCCCCACTATGAAGTAGAAAAGACAACTTTATAAAGAGCTTTAAGATGAGAAAATATGTTGAAGAATGAAAAGTAAAACATACCTTTGTCTCTGGAGGCTTCCCATTATTCTGTTTCAATTTTAGGATATTTTTGGTGTCACCCTTGCTTCCGTCTCTTTGAAACTTAAGTTCCAACTCTTCTGTCTGAGAGCACAAGTGTTTTCAGAGGTCAAAAAGAGAATAACCTCTGCAGGCATCTCTCCCACACCCTTATTTACACATGAGGCATCTACAGCTCAAACTGGTCAACAGTCTTGCTTGGGATGGTGAGTGTGAGAGTGGAGTCAGGGTCTCGGGTGGACAGCCTTCCAATCCAGATAGCCTTGCTTCATGATGGCCACGGAGCGCTCTGAGACAGCTATAGTATCTGTTAGCCGTCGACACTGCCATCCAGGTATACACTCACCTGTGCCAACCAATTCTTTTCTTTTATTTTTTGTCAGTTCCCTAGAGGCAGTTTTCCAACTCCCATTTTACAAGTTAAAAAGAAGCATTGAGAAACAAAGAACTCAAATTATTCCAACCAGCTTAATCCTCCATTCCTGGCTAATGCAGGACTACGGAGCTCCAGCCTCCTGGCCAGAGGCTTATTTCTCCCGTCCGTCCCATTAGCCCCACTCAGTGATAGCACACCTTAGAGAAATGTTTTCCTAAGGTCTCTTGATAAACAAATAGGCTTTTACTCCTAAAATAATAAAAGTGTAGAATTTGGGACTTGGAAAGAGCCTTAGCAATCATTTAATTGAAAACCTTTCCCAGTGAATTGTAATGCCACCACCCTCCACCGGCCAGCCCTGTTCTTCCTTGAAGGGGACAGTAATGTCCGTTCTACATAACAAATGTCTTCTCATTTTGGTGGGGCTAGGAACAGTGTCATTAAACTGGGCACTAAAAAATTGCTAATTGGGGGCAATAATTCTTTTTGAATTTTTTCACTACAATTTTTTTGTCTATCTAGAAACAGAAATAATCTTTCTTTTTTTTTCTTTCTTTCTTTTTTTTTTTTTTTTTTGATGCAGTTTCTTTCTTGTTGCCCAGGCTGGAGAGCAGTGGTACGATCTTGGCTCACTGCAACTTCCGCCTCCTGGTTCAAGCAATTCTCCTGCCTCAGCCTCCCAAGTACCTGAGATTACAGGCACCCGGCACTACGCCCAGCAAATTTTTGTATTTTAGTAGAGGCAGGGTTTCACCATGTTGGTCAGCCTGGTCTCGAACTCCTGATCTCAGGTGATCCACTCACCTTGGCCTCTCAGAGTGCTGGGATGACAGGCGTGAGCCACCGCGCGGTCGAGAAATCTTTAAAGAGTAACATCCCACTTGAAAGCTACACTACTGTAACCTTTAGTGACTACGTATGAAAAACCTATTTGAATGACACAAGGAGAAACTGTTGTCTAAACTGCACACGGACTTATGGTTACATGTGCAATATTACTTACTTTGTCCAGTGCTGATTTTTAATGACAATGGAGTTTCTATAAGGTATGCCAGGAGGAAGTTTCTTTGGTGTATATTAGTCTGTTATATTTATGCTTAGTTTGGCTGGAGAGTTTTAAATTACACACTATATCCCAGTACATGAAAAATTGAAGTTGTCTAGTTTGAGCTTTCAGATGGCCAGCCATTTTCTTGTAACCAGAGGTAAGTACTAGAAACTCTGAGATGGAAATAGTCAGCTGTGCACAATTCACATGATATTGTGAGATATCTGTAGAGTTTGGAGAAGTAAGTTACACATTTGATGGACCTATTGTAACCATGTTCGCACCTGTAATGAGAGAAAAGAGACTTTTTGTTTGTTTAATTATCGATTCCAACTGTGATTATTTATGGATAGTGGCTGATTGTTTTAGAACATATTGAAGAGCTTACTCACAAATTAGAAACAAGTTGAAACAGACTTGGTTGCTCCAATTTACATAAACTAGGAGGTAGAATGATGTATTGGAAAGAGAATGGTCTTTAGCCGTAGAAAGACTTGGGTTCAAATCTGAAGTTATAATGTTTATTTTATTGATGTTCTGGGCAAGTCACTGAACTATTCTGGCCCTGTGTTTCTTCTCCCAAAGAAGGGGTTAATAGCATCTGTTCCTAAAATGTTCTCTTGGGAATTAGAATTAATATATGTAAGTTAAAGTAAGGAGAGTTAACAACTTGTAAGTATTAGATGCTTGGGAATGATAAATAATACTTATTCCATTCACAAAGAGTTTAATGAACCACTGGGACTCAAACTACTCAAATCTTTGAAAGTCCTGTCTGTTTTTATCAGCACTTGTAGAAACAGATTAACTTTCACTTTTGCCATAAGGTTAATTGTGAAAAACATATCTGGGTATGTCACCTGCCTCAGTAATTAATAGAACTAACAGGGACAAATCAAATTATTTAGCAGCAAAAACAAGTCCGCATTTAGCATTTATTCAGTGTCACATGCGACCATTGCCACAGTTATTTGGTCTCTATGGCATTTTACTTTCTCCCAGTGAAGAAGCTTCTATGAACAAACACAATCATTAAAAACAGACTGAATGTGAAATGATGAGAACTTACATTCTTTGGTGATAACACTATCATGTGATTAAACTATAAAGGTAAACAAGTTGGTTTATAAACTGAGAATGCCAGGGGCTTCGGTTCCTTTATCATTTGTATTTTAAGTACCATTTTACCAAATGTTAATGTTCTGTTAGAATTGATCACCTGCCACTTGAAGAACTGTGGTGTTGGGATTAGGATGGTGTTCGATACAGCTTTGTAGGGATGTTTTCTACTTTCAAAATGTCATAGTATGCTTAAAACTCTTTGCAAAATAAGACAGAATGAATTGGTTTTCGTTTTCCTACATTTTTATTTGTTGTTTATCCACTTCTCAATGTCCTGTGGTGTGTTTCTGCTTTCATCCTTCTTTCTTACTGTGCAACTATATCATTAGCCACAAGGCAGAACACATCTTCTAAGCAAATGTCGAGTTAATAAGTCTTGTGGGAGAATTTTAGCAACTGTTGAGCTAAGGCCATGCCACAGTGAGATACAAAGCAATGCATAATAAGGAAAATCACTTAAATATGAGAAAGTTATTAATAAATCAGGAGAAATCAAGTGTGCATGAAAAGGCTGGGTATTATGTGCTCTGTGTTTTCAGATACGAGTTTTATTACCTGTGTAATTGCCCTACCATGTAGGGTATGCATCGGAGCAAATGTTGTAAATTATTACAACGTACGCTACAGTGAAACCTCTTTATAGTATTTCCACACATACTGATTTCTCGTTTGGGGAGTCCTGAATTACACATCCCTCTTACAGAGAAGCGATCCTCTAGGGATGAGGCGCAAGCTCACAACAATTCTCCCCACTTATCCCTCGACATTGTATTGCTGACACCTGAGAGGTGCCCATGGGTGTTAACAACACAAATATGAGCAAGAGGACTCAAAACGCAAACAGTCGAATTGAGAAGGGAGATTATAAACAGCAAACTGCTACTAGTGCTACTGCTGTTGCAGCCGTTGCTGCTGCTACTAATAACAAAAAAATAGAATGCATGTGCTTTGTTTCAAAGAGCTGCCTTGCAAATGCACTTAAAAAAAGGAGAAAACCTTTTCTTTTAGCAAAATATGAGCGTAAGCATATACACTTCTGTTCCACTGTCTGCAAAAACACAAATAATTGCTGCCTCATGGATTGATTTTAAGGGTTGAATAAGACACATATGGCAAGTGTTTAGCGTTATGCCGAGAACAACGTAAGAACTCAATGGATGGCAGCTATCTATGTATTCCTCTCATTACTACTCATGTCAGTTGTATTATTGGAGGCGTAACGACACACTGAATGGGCCTCTGCATCCACGTAGGCCACAGGCTCATTAGGGGCTTATAATATGCAAAGACGTTAAAAAAGTAATCAACCAGGCATTATGTGTGATCATTACAAATGAGTGTTAGCAATATATGCTGAAGGTGTTATTTTCATCTACCCATTTATCTCCAAAAAAATAGAACTGGCCTAACATTCTTATTCATAAAAAGATCATAGAAACAGAACAAAAATGTTACGCCCCGTTTCTGCTTTCATCATGGGTATCACACTCATTTCTCCAAACAACTGTGTGTCCAGTGTAGAGATGTCTAAATCTAAGTAACAATTTTCAAAAGCCCTAGTCAATCTAATCCACCGAATCTAAAAGCTGACCCCTAATCAAAGATACACAAGGACCAAAGTAGCTGAATAATATATCAGAAATATTGATAAGCTTGTCACATGTGCTTTTCTTACAGCTTTTAAAATACAGAGTTACTGAGTTTGGGTGACTGTCCATTGTCTTTGTTGACACAAAGAATTAAAACCTGCCATGACTGTAACTTTCATACCTAACTTCAGGACAAAAATAACAATGGCCCTGACGGGACCTCTTTGGCCTAGACTGACAAGCCGCTGTGACCGACACGCTTGTCCTGGGCTAATGGACATTGATGGACGTCATGTGTGCCAGCTGAATCGGAGGTGATTTTGAACTGCTGAACAGCAGATGACCTGCTGGCTCAGTGAATAGGTGGGATACTTGGGGACGGGCTGATGACAAATCCCATCTTCTGGACAGGTCATTGTTGGGTTGAGACAGAAAGCGAAGGCTTTGTGCCTGGTACTCAGTTGAGCTCATTCTGACCCAAACAAGTATCCAGAGGAATTAACTAGTGACCCAGGTGCAGCGTCACTGTCCTCACGAGTGCCAATCAAACATTTTGGCTGGAAATTCTCCTCAAATGATGGATAATACTGGCTTCAATCCTTTAAATGGGACATATTTCCTTACTTATTATGCATGTCATAGGGGATAGAAAATTAAATATTATGACTAGAATGATGAAAATATGATGGAATAAAACTTTAATTTTGTTTCCATTCTCATTTTTGTGATATAATTACGTGTCCCACTTAAAAATACAAAGGTGAAAAAGTCATCAGAAGGTATTGTTTTCCATACTGGTTACATGAACTCCACGTGAGGTTTGAAAGAAATCTCACAGACCGTTGAGGCAGTTTACTAATACTCCAGGTGATAACAATATTGACAAAGTACCCTCAGGCCTGCCTCCTTTTGACTGATTATTTTATTTATTTGTGTGTGTTTTGGTAAAGGGAGTGGGAGGAGAGTTGCTGGAAGGGCCTTATTGATTGGAATAAAAGAGGGAGAAGTATATAAAGTTGAGAATTTGCAAAAGTAAACAAGGCATTCATTGTCAGGAAAAATATTTAATGTAGTATGTGAAGCACCATTTTCCTACCGGAGTGAAGCTACCCAGTAATTATGTATTGCACCAGAGAGCTATAAAATCAGTAGAGCAGAATCTTTCTAAGTCACATCTCTTTTAAAATGATATTGTAGCTATATTTTTATAAGAAGACTATGTGCCAAAGTATTACTATTAAGGAACTTGAACTCTTAATATAACAAATAAAGCCTTGGTTTTCATGCAATCAGAAAGAATGTAAATAATTATATCAACTTTAAAGATGTGCCAAAGATACAAAAATGGCTGAGGGATTTCTGCCACTTCACTGGAGACACAGTAGGGATAGAGTGATTCGCCACAATTTGGGGGTAAGATCGGTAAAGTACTAATCTAAGCAAAAATATGAATGTTGATAAATGTGCTGCCAGCGAGTTTCCTCAAGTCTCCATCAAGAGTGCAGAGTCAGGAAAAACGCATCACGATGCAGTGATGTCAGTGTGACATAATGTTGGTGTCTCTAAACACGTGTTTCCATATGGAGTCTTAGAAATTAGAATACCAGCACTAGTCTTTTTTTTTTTTTTTAATGGCGTCTCACTCTGTTGCCCAGGCTGGAGTGCAGTGGCATGATCTTGGCTCACTGTAAATTCCACCTCCTGGGTTCAAGTGATTCTTGTGCTTCAGCTTTCTGAGTCACTAGGACTACAGTCTTGTGCCACTACACTGGGCTAATTTTTGTATTTTTTAGTAGAGACGGGATTTCACGATATTGGCCACACCAGTCTCAAACTCGTGGCCTAAAGAGATCCACCCACCTCAGCCTTCCAAACTGCTGAGATTACAGGTGTGAGCCACTGCACCTGGCCTGGAGCCTCATTGCATCACTGACACTGTGCAGTGTGGGAGAGGTTCTGTCTGCTGGGATGCACTATCAGGTTCCATTGTTCATCACTGATAAGAGGCAACAGGATCCTGGGATAGTATAACACCATCCAAATTATCATTTGTATCTCAAAATATTTTCACTTTTCACTTAGGTTACCAACATAGGTCAGGGTTTTCTGCTGAACAGAGATGAAAAATCTTACCTACACTGCAGTATTACTTTAATTTTTAAGAAATGGACCATTCCAAATAGAACGTTAATGTTTTGTGAGATTGAATGTCGTGAATCAGTGCTGTAACCTGACATAGAAAACCTGGGACCAGACAATGGATCTCAACTGCCCATGTAGGTACCATGACCTGAATAGATGCTGCTGTTTGGAGAGGCATCTGGTCTATCTTTGACAAGCTCTTAACTATAATCCATAGTAGAAAACTAAAGTGATTCATTTTAATATTATCCACATAAGCAAGCTGAACTGAAGAATTAAGTCAAAAGAAAATCATTTAAAAAAATAAGCATATGTCAGTTATTTATTTTATTTTTTTGAGACAGGCTCTCTTGCTCTGTCACCCAGGTTGGAGTGCAGTGGTGCAATCATAGCTCACTGCAGCCTTGAACACCTGTGTCAGTTATTTATTTTTCTTTTGACGAAGTCCTCCGAAATTGTGGCATAAAACAGCAACCATTGGTTCTTTCCCATAATTGTATGCACTGGCAATCCGGGCAGTCCTGCTGGTCTAACTTGAGTTCACACATGCAGCTGCAGTGACCTGATGGCTTGCAGTAAGTAGAGGGTCCGGGCAGGCTTCACTCACTCCTCTGGCAGTCTGTGCTGTCGGTTGTTTGAGGCACCTTACTCTTCTCCACATGGTCCTTCCACCACATGCTACTGGTCTCAGCATATCAAAAGGTCTGCCTAGTATCAAGGAGCTGAAGAACACGCCTCACCTCCTAGTTGTAGGAACAGCAACGTCACAACAGCAACGTCACACTGCAGAGGGGCAGGTGTGCAGCAGTGCTTTCTTCACTGGAGGCACAGTTCATTCCAGCCCTTCCCCAGGCCATCTGTCCCAGCGTTCCGACTGTGCCTTTCACACCTGCCCAGTGTCTCAGTCAGTACTGCACTGAGGTTGCCTGTCCCTGGCAGTGGATGGGGAAGCAGAAGCAGAAGTTGTGGCAGCCACTGAAGAGTGATGTTTTTGTTGTTTTAAGTCCCCATCTCTTCTCCCTTTTTTTAAAGTTCATAGATCCATACTGATCCTCACCTAGAACAAAATCAGCCAAATATATCAAAGATTTTAAAGAAAGATAAGCTGTAAAAAACTGTTTCATAAAGTAAGGCAGGTGAGAAAATAAATGCTTATTTTAAAGCTGAAATAAGGAAGTTGTACTTAAATACACTTACATCCAAGGTGGATTCACAACGTAGTGTTTGTTCAAACCTTAGGGCAACCAAAGGTGTTGCGGATAACTTGCTCATGCTGCTACTGACTCTGTTTGGTAGCACAGATATTTTCCAACTCTGAATTAAAACTAGTTTGCATTAGGAAAAAATCAAAGTAAGTTTGTTTTCCACGATATAATGGAACAAAACATTTTTTTCAAATCATTTTAAATGTGGGGAAAAATAGATTTTTTATTTTTGTTTAAATAGGAAGGAAAATAGGAAACAAAGAGAAGCATAAATACGATTTCCAAAGACAAAGAAATACTAGGTACGAGGGAGCCTCTTAACAGTAGCTAAAAGGAAAACTAATGACATTCGAGGTTCTCAGGGCTCTGAGCAGCCTCTGCAGTTCTGACCTTAAACTTCAAACGAACGGGATGTTGGGCCACGGGGACATGGATGCTCAGGAGTCTGCACTGGCTTCCCTTAAACCAATAAATCAAAACCCTCCTTGCGGAACACGCGATTTCCAAAGGCAGCTCCCCGTGGAGGGCTCCCAGCTGATCTGTCACGGTGCGGGATGAGGAGCCCCAGCCCCTTCCAGCGCCCACCTCCACTCTGCATACCCGTCCCCTGCCCGTCTCCACGCGCCCACAGCCCCCATCTCCCTGGATCATGCCCACCTCATTTTCCAGTTACTCAGCTCCTACCATCCTTCAAGGTCCTCCCACTCCTGACATCCTCTGTTAACCTCTATCCAGTTATTCCAGGCTCCACCAGCGTTCCTTCCCCTCCTTGCCTAGGACATTTTCAGTCTGCACTATTCATTTGGACTATGTGTACAATAATTATGAGAAAAGCTGCAACACCTGCCCGACTAGGGGCTTTTTCTGTCCAGAGCAATAGGTGTTGCCTATGGTGTTTTCCCAGGTCCTGCTCTTTCTCTTCAATGGTGTCTCTCTGTCTCATTGAGCAATGATGGTCGCCCCATTGCATGTAGAGGAAATGGAGGAAAACTTGAAAGCACCGCCTTGCACACAAAGTCAAGGACCAAGACCTTCCTCTCCTTGTTCCAGAATCCCTCAGGAAATAAGCACATGCCTTCACATCTAGAGCAAGCGATGCAAGAATTAACAGAACGGCCAGAGGTTCACCATCCTGGCACTCACTGCGTTAGGCGCTCAGCCTCCTGTCCGGGCCGGTTTCCTTCCTGATCCCTGCTTCTAGTCTGTCTGCAGCTTCTGGATTCCTGTCATTCTTATACCTGCTCTGGGCAGTCTTCCATTCATTCTGCGAATTTCCTGAAGCGTTCAATAAATAGCTTTTCTCCACTTAGCCTAAATCTCTTGCAGTGATTTGCAGCCCAGTGCCCTGACCCAGTCAAGCACTGTAGACAGTCTCCGTGTAGCAAGCATAACCTCAGATTATAGATGGAGAGCAGAGAACACCTACCTTTCGTTTTCTTGTAACTGTACTTCATGGCTGTGTTTTCAGGTGCCAGAAGCCAGTCGGTGAATTCGGAGCAATCTTAGTCAGCTGAGGGTTTCTCCGGCCGGTACCCGAGTGAGGGTTTCTTCGCTGGTACCTGAGACGTACAAAGCACATCTGGTCAGAGGAGGCGCCTGTCTCTCCACAGTTATCCCTACCTGTGCTGGCATCTACTGGGACGTCTGATCTTCTTCCATGTCTGTGGTCCTTGTCATACGTTTAATTGTGCTCTCTGAAAATTCGTATGTTGAAGTCCTAACTCCTAGTGACTCAGAATGAGACTGTGCTTAGAGATGGGGTCTTTAAAGAGGTGATTACGTTAAAACTGAGGCCTTTTGGGTGGGCCCTGGTTCAATTCGAACAGGGAGTATTGGAACATACAGAGAAAGATACACAGAGGGAGGGCGCAGCACCTGCACATGAAGGAGAGAGGCCTGGGGAGAAACCAAACCTACCGGCAACTCCGTCTTGGACTTCCAGATTCCAAACTGAAGAAATAAATACCTGTGACTTAAGCCATTCAGTCTGTAGTATTTTGTTATGGCAGACCTAGCAAATACATGTAGCTATCGTCCAGTTAACCACTGCTATGTTTACCTCACACTATTCAAAAGCTCTCCGGATTTAAATCAGATCTCCTTCATGTACTTCCTTGAGACTCTTGGGCAATTCTAATTTCCCCTAAAACTCACGCTCTTAAACACAACCTTAGTCTGTTTCCTGAAAAATTTTACTGTCATTTGCTCGGTTCTGCAAGGATGTATGCTGGGTCCTCAAGGTAGAAAGTGTGTATTTTCTAAATAAATACTTAATTAGATTCACAGTCGTATTGATGACTGATACTTTCCTAAATCTGGGGTCCAACTGACTGTTTGTGAAGACTCCCTGCTTTGTTCCAGGGCTCCTGTGCCCAGCTAAGCGCCTTCTTACGGACAGATAAAGGAGGACTGGTTGCAGGGCTCACCCTTCAGGAACAGTTATTAGATGTAGAAATATTCAGACCACACATTTCGCCAGTTTGATTTACACAAAATAAAATCTATATAACTAAAGTATATACATAATGGTTTTTATATAAAATATTTTAATATTTTGAGGTTTTTGACATTCTTGAAGCTTTTACATGACCAGGTTGGGGAAAATTGAGTTCAGTGTAATGCACTGGCCTGAGTGCTCATGAACAAATACCTCTAATAATTGGTGCAGAGCAGAGTTCACATTAATTCATGATTTGCTGAAGGTAATAATTTGTTAAGTTTGGTTTCACTCTTTGTTTTAGAAATAAATGGGGAGTTTTCATAAAATGGAAAAAGAGAAAACTGATTTTCCAGCTGAGAAATGAGCAAAATACTGCTGGACAGCCAACATCTGGCATCATTTAAGTCTGGTCTGGACAGGGAAAAAAAATAAAGATTATACCGGGGGAGTAACCCTGTGTTTGCAAGGAAAAGAAGGAGATGACATGGTAGGCCTTTTCAGTGATTAAAAACCTTCCATTTTCACATAGCTTCAGTACAAATAGAGCATTTATCTTCATTCAACTTCTGCATTTCATTGTCTAGTGTAGAAACTCTAGAGGCAAAAATACTAGAATTCTGTTTTCCCAGAGAATGATGCTGAGACACCTCAATCTTTCCAGCTCTTTAGCAAGCAACCCGTAGGCTGCCTTAGGTGAATGTGCATTAAATTCAAAGGGAGGGGGGTGAGTGATTGTTCTCCTTTTCAGGAAAGTAAGAAAGAAAAAGTATGTACTTTCAAGGTCAATGTATATGATTTCCAGGAAATTTGGTAAATTAAATCCACTGGAGTTGGGAGTGCAGATGTAGGAAATCACTCCTTATAAATCAATGGTGAACAGACTGTTGCTCATTCAACTTTTCCTCATTGTAAAAAGGGCCAGAATTCAGTGTATTTGCAATGTAGTCACATAACTGCTATTTACAGAAATGTACATTTCATACACACCCGCTGAAAGCAGTCATGTCACCTGAGTCACATAAGCCAATGCAAATGGAATAAAGCATCAAAAACCTTGGCCTAGCAGCAGAGGATACTTCACTTGCCCTGCAGAGTTTAATTGAGGCTTATGCATAGGCATTTCACTGTAGCAAGCCTACTTAACGGCCCCTTCGCACAATTACGATACTGTTCTTGGTTCTATATGTCTGCACTAAAAAGCTATGACTTATAAACTTTATAACATAGCTGCAATATTGATACTAAAATGTAAATGAATGCACTAAGGCTGGAAGCTTACTGGCTGTAGAGATGAGTCTATCTTTTAGGAAAACATAGACGATGACAGTCAAAATGTCAAATATATGTGACAAAAATGAAATTACTACCTTTATCTAGGATATATATTTCCTATGACTAATGCCCCCAATAATTTAGGATTTGTATTCCTAAGTGGTCCCAAATATCACGTGGCTAGAGTATAGCAGGCAATTCTGGGCACAGAGATGCACATTTTAAGACACTGGAAGTTTTAGAAATAAAGAAGCGGCAAGAATTCAGCTAGTGTTCTTCAGTTCTGATATGTATTTAAAGCAGTATGTATACTTGTGCTTAAATATATATATATGTATATATGTATATACACACATACACACACACACTATATATATATATATATATTGCAGAATGACAACTATTAGAGTATATTTCCATGGTTTCCTGGATAATAATGGCCTCGATATTCACCATGTGTTTGCTTCCTGTTGGAGGACAGAATTTTATCTAGTAAATGATTGTGTTTCTATATGGCACCCTAAACAAAAATACCTTCTTTTCTGCTCCATGAACTGGAAGACATGAGACCATGTGGGACGCAATAGAAGCCTATTGGCCACATTGTTTTGCTAACACTGAATCCCGGAGCTAAACAGACCTCCCCTCCCCATCCCAGAAGCCCTTCATCTCCCCAGGAGTGCAGTTTCTAAATCAACAGCCCAGGCAGGCATTGAGCAGCAATTCACTTAGCAAAGAATGGATGACAGGGCTGAACACAGCATGCAGTTTTCTGAAATTTTTCAGTAAGGCCATCACTCTCCCTTCCCAGGGCAAAGTTAGTGAAGGAATGGACATCAGGAGTAGGGCAAAAACTTATCCACTTTAAGAACTACAATTAATTAATAAATGTTGCAATTCATGCTGCAACTAGTTAATATGCATGGAAGCAGACACATTCCTGAACCATTTTGCCTTTAGGTGAGGCACATGCCGGTTTACGGGCAGCCACTGAGTCTCCTGAGTCAGTCTTTTAGCAGGAGTGGAGTTGATTGTCTTGACCAGAAGCACTGCTTAGGAGAAAGGGGAGAGAGTGCTTAGCTATGACAAGGCCTGTGTGTTCAGGACCTATCTTTAGATCACCAGTCCAGAGAACACCGACAGGCACTTAATCAGTGTGCATGCAACGATATGGATAGACAGCACTGCTTCTGAAAATAAATGTATAATAATGCATACTTCTTTGGCTGCCAGTGATGGCAGATGAAAATGCGAACTGGGCAGTTAGTCTACCTGTGTTCAAGTAGAACAGTGACAGGCACTTAATCAGTGTGCGTGCAATGATATGCATAGACAGCACTGCTTCTGAAAATACATGCATAATAACGCATAGTTCTTTGGCTGCCAATGATGGCGGATGAAAATGCGAATGGGCAGTTAGACTACCTGTGTTCAAGTATGAACCCACTCTTTGCTACGTGACGACTTGGGCAAGTGACTTAGCCTCTCAGTGCTTCTATTTCCTTACAAGTAAAATGTACGTGTGACAGCATCTATCTCAGAGTATTGTGTATGTCGTGTAGAGGAAATATAGATGTCACATAAGGCCTGGCAATAGTAGGAACTAAAACATTTTATAAGATCATAAAATTACACACGAGCTACATCTACACTTAATGGAGACTGATTATTTTTTAAGGATCTTTGTTGTATGGGAAAGTACAAGGACATATGGAGATGCTAAGAGAATAACACTGGACAATACTTTGATGTTTACATGTTTACAGAGCCCCTTTCTCTGAAGTACCCAAATAATACTTGTTTTATATATTTGTTTTCATTATATTTGGCCATATAGACTCTATTGTGCTAAATATGGTCAGTGGCTTCAGTCCCTTCTAGGCAATCCTAACTTATGTAAATATGAAGACCAGGTAAAAAAAGCCAGAATGGGCCGGGCGCGGTGGCTCACACCTGTAATCCCAGCACTTTGGGAGGCTGAGGCGGGT